>NC_052151.1:20734724-20842756 GCF_902713615.1 Scyliorhinus canicula | reverse complement strand
AAGTGATTCCAGAATGGAATGTTGCCTCCCTGGTACCAGTGATATCACTGAACGACCGCAGGGCATACTGAAGGGGGAGGACGAACAGGCAGATATGAAGTACACATTGTTACTCACGGCATAGGCAGATGTCGTGCATGCAGAATTTAGGGAGCTAGTAAGTAGATTGAAAAAACAGGAGCCAGAAGGCAGTAATCTCTGGATTACCTCCAGTGCCACGTGAGAGTGAGTATAGAAATAGTAAATTGGTCAAGATGAATGCATGGCTGGAGGAAAGGTGCAAGAGGATGGGCTTCAGATTCCTGGGACATTAGGACCGCTTTTGGGAATGGTGGGATCTGTACAATGCAGACAGTTTGCACCTGAACCAACATGGATCCAGTGTTTTTGCAGGGAGGTTTGCTAGTGTTGTTGGGGAGGGTATAAACTAACTTGTCAGTGTGGGGGAGGGATTCTGAGGGAAGATTCAGCAGGAATAGATGCACAGCCAAAATTAGAAGAGACATCAAGTGACATAGGAAAGCAGAGAATGTCTCGACTACTTAAGTCACAAGGGAGTTTGTAAGATTGGATGGTATTTATTTCAATGCAAGGAGTCTGATGAACCCAGGGAGATGAATTTAGGGCACAAATTAAAACATGGGGATATGATTTCATGCTGTCACTGAGATATGGTTGAGAGAGGGATGGGATTGACAGCTCAATATTCCAGGATACAGGATTTTCAAGTGAGATATGGCAAGTGAGGTGTGGCAATTGTGATCAGGGAATCAAATACAGCAGTAAGGAGGGACAACACCTTGTAAGGCACTTCGACTGAAGCCAGCTGGAGAGAACTTAAAAACCGAGAAGGAGCAATCAGATTGATGGGAGTGTTCTCCAGGCCCACAAGCAGACCGAGAGAAATAGAATAGCAGGTATGTGGACAGATCTCAGAGGTGTAAAAGTAATAGGGCAGTGACAGTGGACATTTCAGCTTCCTCAATATTAACTGTGGTAGTCAAAGTGTGAAAGGTTTAGAGGGAGCAGAATTCTTAACATGCAACCAGGAGAATGCTTTAAGCCAGTAAGGAGAAATGAAATGAAAATCGCTTATTGTCACGAGTAGGCTTCAATGAAGTTACTGTGAAAAGCCCCTAGTCGCCACATTCCGGCACCTGTCCGGGGAGGCTGGTACGGGAATCGAACCGTGCTGCTTGGTCTGCTTTAAAAGCCAGTGATTTAGCCCAGTGAGCTAAACCAGCCCCTGTAGGCCCTACAAGAGAGGGAGCGGTCCTGGTCTTAATTTTAGGTAACGTTGTTGAGCAAATGGCTGAAGGATCATTTGTGAACATTTTGCAAACAGTGTTCGTAACTCGCAGATGCGAGTCAGGATGGTATTGGTGCGGCGTTAGTTCAATGAGATGACACATCATCCTAGGCACCAGTAGCTTACGTGCCACGGGCAATGACACCCACTGAAACCAGATATGCACAGATTGAGAAGGAGTGCTTAGGTCTTCTGACCGGCATCCTCAAATTTCATGATTATGTCTATGGCCTGCCGACATTCACTGTCGAGACGGATCATCGGCCTCTGGCCCACATCATCCATAAGGACCTGAACGACATGATGCCTCGGTTGCAGAGAATCCTGCTTAAACTTAGGAGGTATGACTTCAATTTGGTGTACACGCCTGGCAAGGAGCTCATCTTAAGGATGACCTGACGGTGATCGATAGCGATGCCATCCTTCTCAAGCTGGACAGGATTGTCATTCCACTCAGTCTCCAGAGCTTGGTGCTGCACCAGATTCATGAGGGACACCTGGGCGTCGAGAAGTGCAGACGCAGAGCCAGGCAAGCTGGCCCGGCATCAGCCAGGACATCACGAACATGGTCCTGAACTGGGCTACCTGTCAGCAATTCCAACCAGGGCAGAGCAAGGAGACGCTCCAACCACATGACCAAGAGACCTCTCCGTGGTCGAAGATTGGCATCAACCTCTTCCATGCTAATGGCGCGACTACATATTGATCATTGACTACTTCTCAAACTACCCAGAGGTGCTGAACCTACAAGAGCTCACCTCACGGACTGTCATCAAAGCCTGTAAGGAGGCGTTCTCAAGGCATGGCATCCCAATCACCGTCATGAGCGACAATGGCCCGTGCTTTCACAGTCGAGAATGGTCTATGTTTGCCAGGTTATACAATTTCAACCATGTCACCTCCAGTCCGCATGGAAAAGTCAAGAAAGGGGGGCACATTGCTAAATAACTCATCTGCAAATTCGCGGACTCTGCTTCCGACATACACCTTGCACTGCTCGCGTACAGGGCAACTCCATTGTCCGGGGATAGGACGGCCAGATCGGTGGCTCAACTCCTGTCAACGACGCTTCCAGCCATACACCTGCCCAACCTTGATCACCTCCCGGTGCTGCAGAAGATGCAGCAGCTTCAAGACCGTCAAAAAAAGGGCTATGATGCCCATGCCTCCGATCTGGCCATGCTATCCCCGGCAGACACTGTCAGGATCAAGATACCGGATGGTGGGTGGTCTGCTCCGGCTGTCGCTGTTCGACAGGCCGCGCCCCGTTCTTATGTTGTACGTATGGTTGATGGCGCCAGCGTGCGAAGGAATCGATGTGCACTGCGCAAAGTTGCTTGCCCACAATCACTTTCCCCTCCATTTCCACATGTTGAATTGCCACCTCCAGATACCTCAAGCCACGAGGCCACCAGTCAGGCTTCCATCCCGCCTGTCAATGTGCCGTCATCCCCTCCACCTCCTCTCCGGTGGTCGACCAGGATAAGACGCAAGCCTCAGAGACTGGATTTATGAACATTTGTTTTGTTTGCTCTGTTGTGTATTCCTCAGTCAGTCACGTTAGACAGACTCATTCACATGTACTTCCATTCACATACACCAAAAAAACATAAAAAAGGGGGAGATGTCATGATATGCAAACATGCAGCTAATGAACACTTAGAAGAGGACACGACCAATGAGCAGTCAGGACACTCAGGGGTGGTATCTCACTATAAAAGGGATGAGGCAATCATACCCCGCCTCTTTCCACAGACCAACATCTACAGAGTGAGACAGGGTGTATCCTCAGCATCACACCCCAGCACGTGGCTTAGAGCAAGGCTGGTTCAGTTAGACTGAGTTACTACAATTAGGTTCGCAGAGAGTCGAACTCAGTGAGAACTGTGCTAATAGTTCAATAAACACATTGAACTCATTTCAAAGTCTGGAGCATCTTTTACTTAAAACTGCACCAAGTGGCAGCCTGTGTTATTCCAAACAACATAACACAACAACTCTAATAAGATTGAAGATGTGCAGTTGCGATCCCAGGCAGCCAAGGCTGTGGGCCAAGTGCTGGAAAATGGGATTAGAATAGTTAGCTGGTTGTTTTTGACTGGTGCAGACACGGTGGGCTGACGGATCTTTCTGTGCTGGAGGTTCCTGTGACTCTATAACTTTTTTAATCCACCTTCTCAAATTGTCCGGCCACATTTGAGAAATTTGGCAGTTGGCCAAAAATCAGTTTGCCTCTGAGCTAAAAATAGACAGCAGTTGTCCTCTCCAGAGTTTCCTGGTGGGTTGGGTCGTCTTAAAACGGCAGCTCACCTGCATCCCCCCCTTCCCCCACTCCAAATCAAAAGCCCAGCCCAGTGGCTAATTAGAGCAGCGGGAATGATCACCAGCTGGAAGTGTATAAGCAGCTGGTGAATGGCAGTTCCTTTGTGACCTCACAGTACGGTCACCTGCCTTTCAGAGCGCTGAGTTTGCGGATGCTCCGACTCTGTGCCAGGCTCCGCAGGCAAGACCAGGGGGAGGTCAAGCAGGATTGGGGGATTCAGAGACAAGTTTCTCCACTTTAGACAGATGGTAACATGGGGCTGGTGGGGGTGGAAGGGGCCAGACGGCAAAGACTTGAGTACAAGGGGGGGGGGGGGGGGGGGGGGGGGGGGGTTGCGGCAGTGAGGGGAGAGTGCTTTATGAGTCAAGTCATGGGCAAGGGAAGAGGCAGGAGGGCCAACCTTTTTCTGTGGGGTGGGAAGACAGGGGAGGGGTTCACTGAGGCACACGATTGTGAGGAGGAAAGACTGGGTAAGGTTGCACACAGAAACATGGAAAATAGAAGCCGGAGTAGGCCTTCCGGCCCTTCGAGTCTGTTCCGGCAATATGATCATGGCTCAGTAATATGTTCCCTTTTCCCCCCACATCTTTTGATCTGTTTAGCGCCTAGTGTTGTACCTAACTCCTGGAAAACATAAAATGCTTTGTCCTCCGCTGATTCCTGTGATAGCGAGTTGCACAGGTTTACCACTCTCTGGGTGAACAAATTTCTCCTCATCTTAGTCTGAAATGGTCAACCCAATATCCTCAGACTGTGACCCCTGGTTCTGGACACACCCACCATCAGGAACATCGGGCGGGATTCTCCGACCCCGTGCCATTGGCGCTGGCGCGGTCGGCGTAGCGCCGGTCGGGGTCTGGCGATTCTCTGCACGCAATGGGCCGAGTTAGGCCGAGTCCCGCCGGCGCCGTTCTCATGTGTTCCAACTCGGCGGGACCTTGGCCTTGATATTGCGAGGGCGGCCTGGTGGGGGCAATCCAACCCCGGGGGGGGTGCCTGGCCTGCCCACCGATCGGTGGGCGGGCTTATCCTGGTGGGGGCCTGTATTCCTCTGTGCCGGGCTCCTATTGCTCTCTGCCATGTTGCGTCGGTGCCGGAGCGGAGAAGGCAAACTCTTGCTGGCCGTAACATGTATGTGCAAACTCGATAGTCAGGTAAGTTTGGTAGATTTCCTTCCCGTAAGGATATCAGTGAATCAAATGTTTTTGTTCCCCAACAATCAACAATGGTTTCATGGATCATCATTTGACTTTTTGGGCAGGATTGTCTGCGAACCGGCGGCAACTCCGGCGGCAACTTGGGCGCCGAGGAGTGGCACCGGCACCGGAATCCTTCGCACCTTCAGGGGTTAGGCTGACGCCGGAGTGGTTTGCGCCCTGCCTGCCGGCGCGGAAGGGGCTTGGCATCATGCCAACCGGCGCCATAGCGCCTTTGCCAGCCGGCGTGAGTTGGCGCATGTGCGGGAGTGCCAGCGTGTGCTGGCATCAGCCGAGCACATGTACAGGGGGATCATCTCCACGTCGGATATTGTGGAGGAGCACAGCAGCCGACGTGGAGGAATAGAGTGCCCCCACGGCACAGGCCCGCCGGCGGATCGGTGGACCCCGATTGCGGGCCAGGCCACCGTGGGGGCACATCCCAGGACCAGATCTCCACATCCACCCCGAGGACCTCAGAGGCCACCGCGCAGCCAGGTCCCGCTGGTAAGTACCTACTCTAATTTACGCCGGCAGGTCCGGTCGAAAACGGGTGGCTTTTGGCCCATCATGGGCCGGATAATCGCTGGGGGGCTGCTGCCAGTGGCCGCCAACCAGCGCGGCACGATTCCCGCCTGTGCCAAATCCCCAGCGCCGGAGAATTCGGCAGCCGGCGGAGACAGGATTCACGTCGCCCCCAGACGATTCTTCGACCCGGCCCTTTATTTCCAGACATTGTTATTTCAAATTTCACCATCTGCCATGGCAGGATTCAAATCTGGGTGCCCAGAACATTGCTCTGGGTGTTTGATAACCCGCCCAGTGACAATACCACTTCGCCATCGCCTCAGGAAGGGACGAGGTCAAAGGGCAGGTATTTTATCTTCTCCGCTTCCACTGGAAGGTGGGTGAGAACAGGCGAGGTTTGGGGTGATTTGAGTAAATGTGAATTGAACATTGAATAATTCATTCACAGACACCGCAGTAAAATTGTTCGATTTAGTTCATTTCGGTTTTCCTGTTAACATCCTCCTCCATTACCCAATTATTTTACCACCTGCAAAAGTTGAAATTATGCCTTGCACACCCAAATCCATATTATTAATATTTACCCAAAGTGTAATTATACTATTGCAGATGAAATGAAATGAAAACCGCTTATTGTCATGAGTAGGCTTCAATGAAGTTACTGTGAAAAGCCCCTAGTCACCACATTCCGGGGCCTGTCTGGGGAGGCTGATACGGGAATCGAACCGTGTTGCTGGCCTGCTTGGTCTGCTTTAAAAGCCAGCGATTTACTTCACCCAGTCTGAAAAACAATTGTTCACCGTGACTCTCTGGTTTCTGTCACTGAGATAATTCTGTATCAATGCTGCCAATCACTTTAAACCCATGCGTTTAAATGTTGCTATCATATTGTAATTTCACAAACACCTTTTGAAAGTGTATAAACACAACAACAGCTGTACAATCCCCATTATCCATTAAATATCGAAATGAAGTTTTTCAAACAGGATTCCCCTTGAACAATGATGTGGAGATGCCGGCGTTGGACTGGGGTGGGCAAAATAAAATGTCTTACAACACCAGGTTAAAGTCCAATAGGTTTATCTGGAATCACTAGCTTTCGGAGAGCCTGATGAAGGAGCTACGCTCCGAAAGCTAGTGATTCCAGACAAGCCTGTTGGACTTTAACCTCTTGAAAAAGGCAGAATTTCCACCGAGTCTCAATCAGGAGCCAGCATTCCCGCAGCATCCGGTAAACTAAGAGAGATGCAGTTTATCAGCTTCCACACGGGTTCATGTCGACTCAAATAGTGGGATTCATGCCTGACAAAGAACCTTTATTATACTCGGAAAATTCAACAGCCACAGCTGGAGTCAGAACATGAGTTTGGAATCTCAATCCCAGCACACGTGGGAAACCTACCCAGATTCTGGGAACATAAATCCTGCAGGTTTCAAAGAAGTAGCCCAAATGACCCTTCAACCCACTAGTCACATGTGAACGAGGAACACTCTGGGATTGACAATTGTGGAATTCTTTGGTCAGTGTGTCAGTCTGTACAGAAAGTTTCAAACGTGACAGGTTAAAGAGTGAATTGTTGTTTTATATTCTGTTGTTACTTTGAAGGAACATAGTGTGGAGATTCACCTGAAGAAGGAGCCGTGCTCCGAAAGCTCGTGTTTGAAACAAACCTGTTGGACTTTAACCTGGTGTTGTAAGACTTCTTACTGTGAAGGAACATAGAACATAGAACATAGAACGATACAGCGCAGTACAGGCCCTTCGGCCCACGATGTTGCACCGACATGAGAAGTCAAAAACTAAAGGCTATCTAACCTACACTATGCCATTATCATCCATATGCTAATCCAATAAACTTTTAAATGCCCTCAATGTTGGCGAGTGCACTACTGTAGAACATCTGACATACCTGCAGAATTATTAAAATATAGATAAGTGAAAAGTTTCCCCAGGCCGACCTCCAATGCATGTTCCATATCCATTCCAGAAACCTCCGTTTCAACCAATTGGTGGCTTTTGAATTTCATTACATCATAACTCTAAGATTAGAAGAGAAAATCGATTACGATATGACAACTGAACTAACACCAAAATAGATCAGTGTTGAGAGGATTGTCCTCAGTTCCAAGGTGTGGTCACAGTATTCATGTCCTGGATGGACTGACCATGTAAAAGATTTCGGAGTTTTGATGGAATTGTTGGCATCAGCACTTCCAGATTAATTTTGATTCCTCTCTCACTTTGTCAACTTTAGTGTTCTGCACTCTGGGCCTTGTCCCTTCCCCATTTTTAAAAAACAATAAACATACATAGTGAAAAGTTTGTTGACGTTTTTCTACACTGAATCAATACAATGAACACATTCCCAGTTTTGTAACCCCCACAAGACCCATGGGGACAACCCGCCCAATCCACCTGTGGGGCACGTGGATTATGAGCTCGCCCGGTGAGGGGTGGAGGCCCATTAATTTAATCAGATAAAAGGCGGCCTAGGAAGAAACCGGCATCTTCAGATGGTCCTGGCTGGGACGAGCTGTGCCCTTCACTTAGCTTAGCTGAAGGAGCTGAGTAAAATATACCCATGTTTACTGATGATACAAATCTAGCTGGGAATGTAAGCTGTAAACAGAACACAAAGAAGCCCACAGGTACAGGCAGGATGGGTAAATGGACAATACCTTGCCGGACAGAGATGGCAATACTGCACAGCCCGCTCCACCAGCTGTTAAGAAGGGGCACCAGTGGGTATGCCCCCCCCCCCCCCCCCCACCGCACCAGAAGAGATTCATGGAGATGAAACAGAGATTTCCCTCTAAGAAATTGCTCACCCATTTCAAACCAGCCAAGTTGCTTCTACTCACATGTGACACTTCCCCTTACGGAGTGGGGGCCGTGTTTGCACATCGAATGTGCGACGGATTGGAACAGCCTATCACATTCGCGTCCTGCACACTGGCTGACGAGAGCACAATTATGCGCAAATTGAGAAGATACAATTTAGTGACATTAAGTCTGTTATAAGTTCCCTTTCAGAAAGTGGGTTTGATTCAGTGAATACAGGAGGAGCTGGAACAATCCCCAAGTGTACATTCCTTCACATTGTCTCACTAACTCATCCCAGTTCCCATACCGACCCATCTCTTGATCCGGTGCTGGAGAAGTAATCCCTGATATTTTCCTTACTACTCGACCTGGTAGTGAAGACCAATCAGGCGATGGCAACTCCTGTATAAAATGTTAATAAGAGCCGAGGACCGATTCCAGTCCAGTCTCATGTCTCAGGGTTGGCGTGTGAGCTGTCGCAGCGCCGCACATGTACCCCAAAAAACAGGCATTAAATAATTTGTACTGGTCCAAACAATAGAGAATGCGGTAAACTCTGAACTATACTTACCGCGCCCTGAATTACGAAAATGGGTTTAAAGCAGTCAACTTCTTCACAGAGGTCGAGCACCTTGTCTACCGCATTCTGTGCAGCGAGTTGGTTCCAGAAGAGGACAGACACGGTTAAGAAGATTCTCAGCATCTTGGTGTCGGCTCAGATCACTGGTGAATCCACTGAATGACTCTCAGCACCTTCAGCTCGATCTGCAGTTTGAGCAGAGAGCTCAGAGATTTTTATACTGTTTTAGGGAGATGATTTTGAATAAAGTTTAGCTACAGGCATGAACATCATGCATTGAAGAAATGCCCCAGGTAATTAACTATGGAAATGTTTCTTCGTCCCAAATGTGATGAATTTAGAAATCATTAACTATGTGAGTGCTGGTTGCTGGGAAGTCTGCACTGTCCGCGGCAGCTATTTCATTATTAGTTCCAATTCACATACTCAGGATTGACCTCCCTGTTTGCAAGGTGAGTGGAATGGAAGATTCTGGTGTTAGTGACCCAGCAGAAAACAATTTCACATTTGGGTTTCATATCCGCTCAATTTTATTTGCTGGGTTTCCTGCACCGGCAGCAACTGTGAACAGAGTGACCATGCTGCACTCCAACCACGGCACAGACCACTATTTCCTCAGTGCGTTGGTCAGGCTGCTGTGCCTCCCACATTTCACATTGTTTCTCTTTCATCTCCCCTTTTCCAAGACTGGCTGAGGTACATTGCCATTGTGTCATAATCATAACAGCACTTACGAGGTGGCAATGATTAAACTCCCCGTGACCCTCGCCGAGTATCCCCTCCCCCCCCCGTGAAAGGGGACGGGAACCCGAAATAATGTATAGTTATGGTCTGTATCAGGTCGGCCAGTTCTGGTACCAATAGGAGAGACTCGGTGAGGGGGCTGGATTCTCCATTTCTGAGACTAAGTGTTGATTCGTGGAGTTTCCCGACAGCAAATCTGGGACAAATATGTAAACAGATTATGGAAAGATGTAGGAGCAACAGGGTGGTGGTGATAGGAGGAGATTTTAATTTTCCCAACATTGACTGGGATACACTTAGTGTCAGAGATCTAGATGGAGCAGAATTTGTAAGGAACATCCAGGAGGGTTTTCTAGAGCAGTATGTAAATAGTCCAACTCGGGAAGGGGGCATACTGGACCTGGTGTTGGGGAATGAGCCTGGCCAGGTGGTTGAAGTTTCAGTCGGGGATTACTTTGGGAATAGTGATCACAATGCTGTAAGTTTTAGAATACTCATGGACAAAGACGAGAGTGGTCCGAAAGGAAGAGTGCTAGATTGGGGGAAGGCCAACCACACCAAAATTTGGCAGGAGCTGGGGAATGTGGATTGGGAGCAGCTGTTTGAAGGTAAATCCACATTTGATATGTGGGAGGCTTTTAAAGAGAGGTTGATTAGAGTACAGGACAGACGTGTCTCTGTGAAAATGAAGGATAGAAATGGCAAGATTAGGGAATCACGGATGACAGGTGAAATTGTGAGACTAGCTAAGAGGAAAAAGGAAGCATACATAAGGTCTAGGCGACTGAAGACATTCGAAGCTTTGGAAGAATATCGAGAATGTAGGACCAATCTGAAATGAGGAATCAAGAGGATTAAAAGGGGTCATGAAATATCTTTAGCGAACAGAGTAAACGAAAATCCCAAAACCTTTTATTTATATATAAGGAGCAAGAGGGTAACTAGAGAAAGGGTTGGCCCACTCAAGGACAAAGAAGGAAAGTTATGCGTGGAGTCAGAGAAGATGGGTGAGATTCTTAACGAGTACTTTGCATCGGTATTCATCAAGGAGAGGGACATGACGGATGTTGAGGTTAGGGATAGATGTTTGATTACTCTAGGTCAAGTCGGCATAAAGAGGGAGGATGTTTTGGGTATTCTAAAAGGCATTAAGGTGGATAAGTTCCCAGGTCCAGATGGGATCTATCCCAGGTTACTGAGGGAAGTGAGAGAGGAAATAGCTGGGGCCTCAACAGATATCTTTGCAGTACCCTTGAACACGGGTAAGGTACCGGAGGACTGGCGAATTGCTAATGTTGTCCCCTTGTTTAAGAAGGGTAGCAAGGATAATCTGGGTAATTATAGACCGGTGAGCCTGACGTCAGTGGTAGGGAAGCTGCTGGAGAAGATACTGAGGGATAGGATCTATTCCCATTTGGAAGAAAATGGGCTTACCAGTGATAGGCGACATGGTTTTGTGTAGGGAAGGTCATGTCTTACCAACTTAATAGAATTCTTTGAGGAAGTGACAAAGTTGATTGATGAGGGAAGGGCTGTAGATGTCATATACATGGACTTCAGTCAGGCATTTGATAAGGTTCCCCATGGTAGGCTGATGGAGAAAGTGAAGTCTCATGGGGTCCAGGGTGTACTAGCTAGTTGGATAAAGAACTGGCTGGGCAACAAGAGACAGAGAGTAGTAGTGGAAGGGAGTTTCTCAAAATGGAGAACTGTGACCAGTGGTGTTCCACAGGGATCCGTGCTGGGACCACTGTTGTTTGTGATATACATAAATGATCTGGAGGAAGGTAAAGGTAGTCTGATTAGCAAGTTTTCAGATGACATTAAGATTGGTGGAGTAGCAGATAGTGAAGGGGACTATCAGAGAATACAGCAGAATATAGATACATTGGAGAGTTGGGCGGAGAAATGGCAGTTGGAGTTCAATCCGGGCAAATGCGAGGTGATGCATTTTGGAAGAAATGAGATGAAAATAGCTTATTGCCACAAGTAGGCTTCAAATGAAGTTACTGTGAAAAGCCCCTAGTCGCCACATTCCGGCGCCTGTTCAGGGAGGCTGGTATGGGAATTCAAGATCCAATTTAAGAGTGAACTATACGGTAAATGTAAAAGCCCTGTGGAAAATTGATGTACAGAGAGATAGAACATAGAATAGTACAGCACAGGCCCTTCGGCCCTCGATGTTGTGCCGAGCAATGATCACCCTACTTAAACCCACGTAACCCGTATACCCGTAACCCAACAATCCCCCCATTAACCTTACACTACGGGCAATTTAGCATGGCCAATCCACCTAACCCGCACATCTTTGGACTGTGGGAGGAAACCAGAGCACCCGGAGGAAACCCACGCACACACGGGGAGGACGTGCAGACTCCACACAGACAGTGACCCAGCCGGGAATCGAACCTGGGACCCTGGAGCTGTGAAGCATTGATGCTAACCACCATGCTACCGTGAGGATCTGGGTGTTCAGGTCCATTGTACCCTGAAGGTGGCTGCGCAGGTCGATGGAGTGGTCAAGAAGGCATACGGCATGCTTTCCTTCATCGGAAGGGGTATTGAGTACAAGAGTTGGCACGTCATGTTACAGTTGTATAATTATGTGGAAATGCTGGCGTTGGACTGGGGTGAGCACAGTAAGAAGTCTTACAACACCAGGTTAAAGTCCAATAGGTTTATTTCAAACATGAGCTTTTTGGAGCACTGCTCCTTCAACACTTGGAACACTTCAGCAGTCAAGGGCATTCAGCCTCTGATCTCCGGGTAAGCGTTCTCCAAGGCGGCCTTCAGGACATATGACAACGCAGAATTGCCGAGCAGAAACTTACAGCTAAGTTCCGCACACATGAGTGCGGCCTCAACCAGGATCTTGGATTCATGTTGCATTACATTCACCCCCCCACCATCTGGCCTGGACTGGCAAAATCCTACCAACTGTCCTGGCTTGAGACAATTCACACCTCTTTAACCTGGGATCATCCCCTATCTCTGGATCTGTAATGATTTGATTCCCCGCAAATGCTCGCATTCCAAGCATTGTCTGGCATCTCTGACTTTGTCTATATAAATATTTCTGGAACATACCTCTCCATTCACCTGAGGAAGGAGCAGTGCTCCGAAAGCTCGTGTTTGAAACAAGCCTGTTGGACTTTAACCTGGTGTTGTAAGACTTCTTACAGTTGTATAAGTCTTTGGTTCGGCCACATTTGGAATACTGCGTACAGTTCTGGTCGCCACATTACCAAAAGGATGTGGATGCTTTGGAGAAGATGCAGAGGAGGTTCACCAGGATGTTGCCTGGTATGGAGGGCGCTAGCTATGAAGAAAGGTTGAGTAGATCTGGATTATTTTCATTAGAAAGATGGAGGTTGAGGGGGGACCTCATTGAGGTCGACAAAATCATGAGAGGTATGGACAGGGTGGATAGCAAGAAGCTTTTTCCCTGAGTGGGGGACTCAATCACTTGGGGTCACAAATACAACGGAAGAGGGGAAAAGTTTAAGGGAGATATGCATGGAAAGTTCTTTATGCAGAGGGTGGTGGGAGCCTGGCACGCATTGCCGGCGGAGGTGGTAGAGGTGGGCACGATAGCATCATTTGAAAATGAAATGAAAATTGCTTATTGTCGCGAGTAGGCTTCAATTAAGTTACTGTGAAAAGCCCCTAGTCACAACATTTCGCCGCCTGTTCGGGGAGGTTGGTACAGGAATTGAACCGTGCTGCTGGCCTGCCTTGGTCTGCTTTAAAAGCCAGTGATTTAGCTCAGTGTGTTAACCAGCCCCTATCATTATTTAAGATGTATCTAGACAGATACATAAATGGGCAGGGAGCAGAGGGATACAGATCCTTAGAAAATAGGCGACAGTTTTAGATAGAGGATCTGGACCGCCGCAGGCTTGGAGGGCCGAAGGGCCTGTTCCTGTGCTGTAATTTTTCTTTGTTCTTTGTTCTTTGGCACCGCACCTGGACCGATTCTGCTGCTGTTGAGGGACCTGCACCGGCACCACGTGGAACACAATCAATCCCAATGGGAAACGGTGCCGGATTCACTGGGCCCGTGATTGACACTCAGGAAGCTGACAAGTTGCAGCCGCAGATGCACACTGCACTCCCCACACACACCATCCCAGCCAACAAAGTGGCAGTAAGACGCACGGCCCAATGATTTATGCACACCAAGCTGGAAACCCTCCCGGGCGTCATGGAGGAGACACGGATCACCCTGTATCCCAGCCCTGGAAGGAGGTGCCAACTGCTGCCATTCACTGTGCCTGGGCACAAGGGCAGAGGTGGTCAGCGCCGTAGGCAACTCGTCCGTACCGGCCAGCAGTGCCGGAAAAACCACATAACCTCCTCAGGGTCTCCAGGGTGAGTAGGTAGAACTGTTACCCTGGCACTGACCCGTGTTCCACACACCCGTAACCCCACTACCCCCAACCCAGAGTGCCGCAGAATCACCATCCTGCACCAGATCCTGGAACCCACGCCGGGCTCCAGAGCCCATGGCCGGGTGCCCTGGCCACTGAGGCCACCAGCTACCCACTCCCTGGGCTTCATGTGTCTGTCTGTCTAACACCGTCATTTTCTGTTTGCCCCCCCCCCCAGCCCCAAGGAGAAGGCCGCCCATAGTTGTCAGGAGCGGAGACAACTGGAAGGGGACAGCCAGACCGGCAGCCCCTGCCCCTGCCGGATCTTGTGGGCTGAACAAGGCCAACGCCATGCCACCGGGACACCTGAGCATCAGACCCATCCAGGCCAGGTCGCCCCATAAGATGGCCGCTAACAGGGACCCAGGTCGCAGGGCGGGAATTGCTCCAGCACATCGTCCCTCTGCTGCGCGATGTTGTGGAGGACGCAGCAGGCCACCACAATACGGGTGACCCTCTGAGCGTCATACTGGAGGACTCTGCAGAGCGGTCCAGGCACCTGAAGCATACCTTCAGGAGGCTGAACACCATTCGATGACGCACGAGGCCGCTGTATGGGTGTCCTTGTATCGGGTCTCCGCATCAGTCTGTGGCCACTGGATAGGTGTCATCAGCTACGGCCGCAGTGGATAACCCTTGTCTCCAAGGAGCCAAGCTCCCAGCCAAGGGGGCCGGTCCATTTCAGTTTGTGTAGAGCAGCCTGTCATCAGCAGGAAGGCCACCGTGCAGCGACCAGCAGGAAGGCCACCATGCAGCGACCAGCAGGAATGACACCATGCAGCGACCAGCAGGAAGGTCACCTTGCAGCGACCAGCAGGAATGCCACCATGCAGCGACAGCAGGAAGGCCACCATGCAGCGACAGCAGGAAGGCCACCATGCAGCGACCAGCGGGAAGGTCACCTTGCAGCAACCAGCAGGAAGGCCACCATGCAGCAACCAGCAGGAAGGCCACCATGCAGAGACCAGCAGGAAGGCCACCATGCAGCGACCAGCAGGAAGGCCACCATGAAGCGACCAGCAGGAAGGCCACCTTCTGCCGACCAGCAGGAAGGCCACCATGCAGCGACAGCAGGTAGGCCACCATGCAGCGACCAGCAGGAAGGCCACCATGCAGCGACCAGCAGGAAGGTCACCATGCAGCGACCAGCAGGAAGGCCACCTTGTGCCGACCAGCAGGAAGGCCACCATGCAGTGACCAGCAGGAAGGCCACCATGCAGCGACCAGCAGGAAGGTCACCATGCAGCGAATATCAGGAAGGCCACCATGCAGCGATCAGCAGGTAGGCCACTGTGCAGCGACCAGCAGGTAGGCCACCATGCAGCGACCAGCAGGAAGGCCACCATGCAGCGACCAGCAGGAAGGCCACCATACAGCAACCAGCAGGAAGGCCACCATGCAGTGACTATCAGGAAGGCCACCATGCAGCGACCAGCAGGAAGGCCACCATACAGCGACCAGCAGGAAGGCCACCATGCAGCGACCAGCAGGAAGGCCACTTTGCAGCGACCAGCAGGAAGGCCACAATGCAGGGACCAGCAGGAAGGCCACCATGCAGCGACCAGCAGGAAGGCCACCATGCAGCGACCAGCGGGAAGGTCATCTTGCAGCGACCAGCAGGAAGGCCACCATGCAGCGACCAGCAGGAAGGCCACCATGCAGCTACCAGCAGGAAGGCCACCTTGTGCCGAGCAGCAGGATGGCCACCATGCAGCGACCAGCAGGAAGGCCACCTTGCAGCGACCAGCAGGAAGGTCACCATGCAGCGACCAGCAGGAAGGCCACCATGCAGCGACCAGCAGGAAGGGCACCATGCAGCGACCAGCAGGAAGGCCACCCTGCAGCGACCAGCAGGAAGGCCACCATGCAGTGACCAGCAGGAAGGCCACCATGCAGCGACCAGCAGGAAGGGCACCATGCAGCGACCAGCAGGAAGGCCACCATGCAGCGATCAGCAGGAAGGCCACCATGCAGCGACCAGCAGGAAGGCCAGCATGCAGCGACCAGCAGGAAGGCCACCATGCAGCGACCAGCAGGAAGGCCACCATGCAGCGACCAGCAGGAAGGTCACCATGCAGCGACCAGCAGGAAGGCCACCATGCAGCGACCAGCAGGTAGGCCACCTTGTGCTGACCAGCAGGAAGGCCACTTAGCAGCGACCAGCAACCTTGGCCATCCAGTCACACCTTTCCACTCCACACCCAGGTCCCTCCTGTCACAGTGCCCCACCCACACCCAGGCCCCTCCTGTCACACCTTCCCACTCCGCACCCAGGTCCCTCCTGTCACACTGCCCCACCCACACCCAGGTCCCTCCTGCCACACTGCCCCACCCACACCCAGGCCCCTCCTGTCACACCTTCCCACTCCGCACCCAGGGCACTCCTGTCACACTGCCCCACCCACACCCAGGCCCCTCCTGTCACACCTTCCTACCCCACACCCAGGGCACTCCTCTCACAACTTCCTACCCCACACCCAGGGCACTCCTGTCACACCTTCCCACCCCACACCCAGGCCCCTCCTGTCACACCTTCCCACTCCGCACCCAGGGCACTCCTGTCACACCTTCCCACCCCACACCCAGTCCGCTCCTGTCACACTGCCCCACTCCACACCCGGGCCTCTCCTGTCACACTGCCCCACCCCTCACCCAGGCCACTCCTGTCACACCTTCCCACCCCACACCCAGGGCCCTCCTGACCCGCCTTCCCACCCACACACAGGGCCCTCCTGTTACACCTTTCCACCCACACAAAGGGCCCTCCTGTCGCACCTTCCCACCCACACACAGGGCCCTCCTGTTACACCTTTCCACCCCACACCCAGGGCCCCTTCTGTCACACCATCCCACCCCACACCCAGGGCCCTCCTGTCACCCCTTCCCACCCCACACCCAGGCCCCTCCTGTTACACCTTCCCACCCACACCCAGGCCCCTCCTGTCACACCTTCCCATCCCACACCCAGGCCCCTCCTGTTACACCTTACCATCCCACACACAGGGCCCTCCTGTCACAGCTTCCCATGCCACACCCAGGGCCCCTCCTGTTACACCTTTCCACCCCACACCCAGGGCCCCTCCCGTCACTCCATCCCACCCCACACCAAGGGCCCCCCTGTCACACCTTCCCACCCCACACCCAGGGCCCCTTCTGTCACACCATCCCACCCCACACCCAGGGCCCTCCTGTCACCCCTTCCCACCCCACACCCATGCCCCTCCTGTTACACCTTCCCACCCACACCCAGGCCCCTCCTGTCACACCTTCCCACCCCACACCCAGGCCCCTCCTGTTACACCTTACCATCCCACACACAGGGCCCTCCTGTCACAGCTTCCCATCCCACACCCAGGGCCCCTCCTGTTACACCTTTCCACCCCACACCCAGGGCCCCTCCCGTCACTCCATCCCACCCCACACCAAGGGCCCCCCTGTCACACCTTCCCACCCCACACCCAGGGCCCCTCCTGTCACACAGCCCCACTCACACCCAGGGCCCTCCTGTCCCAATTTCCCACTCCACAGCCAGGGCCCTCCTGTCACACCGCCCCACATCACACCCAGGCCCCTCCTGTCACCTTTCCACCCCACACCCAGGCCCCTCCTGTCACTCCTTCCCACCCCACACCCAGGCCCCTCCTGTCACTCCTTCCCACACCACACCCAGGCCCCTCCTGTCACTCCTTCCCACCCCACACCCAGGCCCCTCCTGTTACACCTTTCCACACACACCCAGGCCCCTCCTGTCACACCTTCCCACCCCACACCCAGGCCCCTCCTGTCACACCTTTCCACCCCACACCCAGGGCCCTCCTGTCACATTGCCCCACCCCACACCCAGGACCCTCCTGTCACACCTTCCCACCCGACACCCAGGCCCCTCCTGTCACACCTTCCCACCCCACACCCAGGGCACTCCTGTCACACTGCCCCACTTCACACCCGGGCCCCTCCTGTCACACCTTCCCAGCCCACACCCAGGGCCCTCCTGTCACACCTTCCCACCCCACACCCAGGCCCCTCCTGTCACACTGCCCCACCCCACACACTGGCCCCTCCTGTCACACCTTCCCACCCCACACCCAGGCCCCTCCTGTCACCACTTCCCACCCCACACCCGGGCCCCTCCTGTCACACATTCCCACCCCACACCCAGGCCCCTCCTGTAACACTGCCCCACCCCACAACCAGGCCCCTCCTGTCACACCTTCCCACCCCACTCCCAGGGCCCTCCTGTCACACCTTTCCACCCACACCCAGGCCCCTCCTGTCACATCTTCCCACTCCACACGCTGGCCCCTCCTCTCACACCTTTCCACCTCACTCCCAGGGCCCTCCTGTCACACCGTCCCACCCCACACCCAGGCCCCTCCTGTCACACCGGCCCCCCCCACACCAAGGGCCCTCCTGTCACACTGCCCCACCCCAAACCCAGGCCCCTCCTGTCACACATTCCCACCCCACACCCAGGGACCTCCTGTCACACCTTCCCACCCCACACCCAGGCCCCTCCTGTCACACCTTCCCACCCCACACCCAGGGCCGTCCTGTTACACCTTCCCACCCCACACCCAGGGCCCTCCTGTAACACTGCCCCACCCACACCCAGGGCCGTCCTGTCACACCTTCCCACCCCACACCCAGGGCCCTCCTGTCACACATTCCTACCCCACACCCAGGGACCTCCTGTCACACCTTCCCACCCCACACCCAGGGCCGTCCTGTCACACTGCCCCACCCCACACCCAGGGCCCTCCTGTCACACCTTCCCACCCCACACCCAGGCCCCTCCTGTAACACTTCCCCACCCCACACCCAGGCCCCTCCTATCACACTGCCCCACCCCACACCCAGGACCCTCCTGTCACACTGCTCCACACCAAACCCAGGGCCCTCCTGTCACACTGCTCCACACCAAACCCAGGGCCCTCCTGTCACACTGCTCCACACCAAACCCAGGGCCCTCCTGTCACACTGCTCCACACCAAACCCAGGGCCCTCCTGTCACACTTCCCCACTGCACACCCACTCCCCTCCTGTCCCACCTTCAAACCACTCACCCAGGGCCCTCCTGTCACACCTTCCCACCCCACACCCAGGGACCTCCTGTCACACCTTCCTACCCCACACCCAGGGCCCTCCTGTCCCACCGTCCCGCCCCACACCCAGGCCCCTCCTGTCACACTGCCCCACCCCACACCCAGGGACCTCCTGTCACACCTTCCTACCCCACACCCAGGGCCCTCCTGTCCCACCGTCCCTCCCCACACCCAGGTCCCTCCTGTCCCACCTTCCCTCCCCACACCCAGGGCCCTCCTGTCACACTGCCCCACCCCAAACCCAGGGCCCTCCTGTCACACTGCCCCACCCCACACCAAGGGTCCTCCTGTCCCACCGTCCCGCCCCACACCCAGGCCCCTCCTGTCACACTGCCCCACCCCACACCCAGGGACCTCCTGTCACACCTTCCTACCCCACACCCAGGGCCCTCCTGTCCCACCGTCCCTCCCCACACCCAGGTCCCTCCTGTCCCACCTTCCCTCCCCACACCCAGGGCCCTCCTGTCACACTGCCCCACCCCAAACCCAGGGCCCTCCTGTCACACTGCCCCACCCCACACCAAGGGCCCTCCTGTCACACCTTCTCACCCCACACCCAGGCCTATCCTTTATCACCGCTCCACTCCCAGGCCTCTCCTTTCTCACCGCTCCACTCCCAGGCCTCTCCTTTATCACCGCTCCAAGCCCAGGCCTCTCCTTTCACACTGCTCAACTCCCTGGATTCATATTTCATCTGGCTCCACTCCACTAGAATTCAAGACCGGCAAATACCTGTGAGGACAAAAGACAAGTGTGCCAAGTGTAGGGAACGCTCAATAACGAGGGACATTATGAATCTTATCAGAAATAAAAAAGAAGCATTCGTAAATGTCTAAAAGGCTCAGGACAGATGACGTGCTTGAAGAATATAAAGCAAGTAAAAAGGAACTTAAGGTAGGAGTTAGGAAGGCTAAAAGGGGTCATGAAATGTTGTTGGCAAACAGGATTAAGGAAAATCCTCAGGCATTTTTTACATATGTAAAGAACAAGAGGGTAGCCAGAGAAAGGATTGGTTCATTGAAGGATATTGGAGATAATGTCTGTCTGGAACCAGAGGAAGTGGGCAAGATACCAAATGAATACTTTGCCTCAGTATTCACCAAAGAGTAGGACTTGGTGGATAAGGAGTACAGGGTAGAGTGTGTGGATATTCTGAGTCATGTTGATGTTAATAAAGAGGAGGTATTGGGTATCTTAAAAAGCATTAAAGTAGATAGGTCCCCAGGGCCTTATGGGATCTACCCCAGAATACTGAGGGAAGCAAGGGAGGAAATTGTTGGGGCCTTGACAGCAATCTTTGTAATTCTCATTGGCTACAGGTGAAGTTCCAGAGAAGTGGAGAGTAGCCAATGTTGTTCCATTGTTTAAGAAGGGCAGAAGGGATAATGCAGATGCCGGAATGTGGTCACGAGGGACTTTTCACAGTAACTTCATTGAAGCCTACTTGTATCTCTCAGCGATTATTATTATAACCCAGGAAATGATAGGCCAGTGAGCCTGATGTCATTCGGAGGGAAATTATCGTGAAAGGTTCTGAGAGATCGGATTTACTCATATTTGGAAACAAATGGACTTATTAGTGATAGACAGCATGGTTTTGTGAAGTGGAGGACATCCCTCACTAATTTGATTGAGTTTTTTGAGGAATTGGCAAAGATGATAGATGAGGGAAAGGCAGTAGATGTTGTATACATGGACTTCAATAAGGCCTTTGACAAAGTACCTCATGGTAGACTGGCACAAAAGGTGAAGTCACATGGGATCAGAGGAGAGCTGGCAAGTTGGGTACAGAACTGGCTTGGGCACAGAAGACAGAGGGTAGCAGTAGAAGGCTGCATTTCCGAATGGAAGGATGTGACTAACTGTGTTCCAAGTGGGATCAGTTCTGGGGCATTTGTTGTTCGTGGTGTATATAAATGATTTGGAAGAAAATGCAGCTGGTCTGATTAGTAAGTTCACAGATAGAACATAGAACGATACAGCGCAGTACAGGCCCTTCGGCCCTCGATGTTGCACCGACATGGAAAAAACTAAAGGCCATCTAACGTACACTATGCCCTTATCATCCATATGCTTATCCAATAAACTTTTAAATGCCCTCAATGTTGGCGAGTTCACTACTATTGCAGGTAGGGCATTCCATGGCCTCACCACTCTGCGTAAAAAACCCACCTCTGACCTCTGTCCTATATCTATTACCCCTCAATTTAAGGCTATGTCCCCTTGTGCTTGCCACCTCCATCCGCGGGAGAAGGCTCTCGCTGTCCACCCTATCTAACCCTCTGATCATTTTGTATGCCTCTATTAGGTCACCTCTTAACCTACTTCTCTCTAACGAAAACAGCCTCAAGTCCATCAGCCTTTCCTCATAAGATTTTCCCTCCATACCAGGCAACATCCTGGTAAATCTCTTCTTCACCCGTTCCAAAGCTTCCCCGTCCTTCCTATAATGAGGCGACCAGAACTGTACGCAATACTCCAAATGCGGCCGTACTTGAGTTTTGTACAACTGCAACATGACCTCATGGCTCCGGAACTCAATCCCTCTACCAATAAAGGCCATCACACCATAGGCCTTCTTCACCACCCCATCAACCTGGGTGGCAACTTTCAGGGATCTATGTACATGGACACCGAGATCCCTCTGCTCATCCACACTACCAAGAATTTAACCATTAGCCAAATATTTCTCATTCCTGTTATTCTTTCCAAAGTGAATCACCTCACACTTCTCCACATTGAACTCCATTTGCCACCTCTCAGCCCAGCTCTGCAGCTTATCTATGTCCCTCTGTAACCCGCAACATCCTTCCGCACTGTCTACAACTCCACCGGCTTTAGTGTCGTCTGCAAATTTACTCACCCATCCTTCTGCGCCCTCCTCTATGTCATTTATAAAAATGACAAACAGCAACCGCCCCAGAACAGATCCTTGTGGTACGCCACTCGTAACTAAACTCCATTCTGAACATTTCCCATCAACCACCACTCTCTGTCTTCTTTCAACGAGCCAATTTCTGATCCACATCTCTAAATCACCCTCAATCCCCAGCCTCCGTATTTTCTGCAATAGCCGACCGTGGGGAACCTTATCAAATGCTTTACTGAAATCCATATACACCACATCAACTGCTCTACCCTCGTCCACCTGTTTAGTCACCTTCTCAAAGAACTCGATAAGGTTTGTGAGGCATGACCCACCCTTCACAAAACCATGCTGACTATCCCTAATCATATTATTCCTATCTAGATGATTATAAATCGTATCTTTTATAATCCTCTCCAAGACTTTACCCACCACAGACGTTAGGCTCACCGGCCTATAGTTACCGGGGTTATCTCTACTCCCCTTCTTGAACAAAGGGACCACATTTGCTATCCTCCAGTCCTTTGGCACTATTCCTGTAGCCAATGATGACTTAAAAATCAAAGCCAAAGGCTCAGCAATCTCTTCCCTGGCTTCCCAGAGAATCCTAGGATAAATCCCATCCGGCCCCGGGGACTTATCTATTTTCACCTTGTCCAGAATTGCCAACACTTCTTCCCTACGCACCTCAATGCCATCTATTCTAATAGCCTGGGTCTCGGCATTCTCCTCCACAATATTATCTTTTTCTTGAGTGAATACTGACGAAAAGTATTCATTTAGTATCTCGCTTATCTCCTCAGCCTCCACACACAACTTCCCACCACTGTCCTTGACTGGCCCTACTCTTACCCTAGTCATTCTTTTATTCCTGACATACCTATAGAAAGCTTTTGGGTTTTCCGTGATCCTACCTGCCAAAGACTTCTCATGTCCCCTCCTTGCTCGTCTTAGCTCTCTCTTTAGATCCTTCCTCGCTTCCCTGTAACTATCAAGCGTCCCAACTGAAACCACGCCTCCTCTTAACAAGAGATTCCACTTCTTTGGTAAATCACGGTTCCCTCGCTCTACCCTTTCCTCCCTGTCTGACTGGTATGTATTGATCAAGAACACGCAATAGCTGTTCCTTGAACAAGCTCCACATATCCAGTGTGCCCAACCCTTGCAGTCTACTTCTCCAAACTACACATCCTAAGTCATGTCTAATGGCATCATAATTGCCCTTCCCCCAGCTATAACTCTTGCCCTGCGGGGTATACTTATCCCTTTCCATCACTAATGTAAAGGTCACCGAATTGTGGTCACTGTCTCCAAAGTGTTCACCTACCTCCAGATCTAACACCTGCCCTAGTTCATTACTCAAAACCAAATCCAAAGTGGCCTCACCTCTTGTTGGCCTGTCAACATATTGTGTCAGAAAACCCTCCTGCACACATTGTACAAAGAACGACCCATCCAATGTACTCGAACTATATCTTTTCCAGTCAATATTAGGAAAGTTAAAGTCTCCCATAACAACTACCCTGTTACTTTCACTCTTTTCCAGAATCATCTTCGCCATCCTTTCCTCGACATCTCTAGAACTATTAGGTGGCCTATAGAAAACTCCCAGCAGTGTGACCTCTCCATTCCTGTTTCTAACCTCAGCCCATACTACCTCGGAAGAAGAGTCCCCATCTTGCATCCTTTCTTCCACCGTAATACTGTCCTTGACTAGCAGCACCACACCTCCCCCTCTTTTGCCCCCTTCTCTGACCTTACTAAAACATGACACAAAAATTGTTGGAGTTGGGGATAGTGAAGAGAATTGTCAGAGGACACAGCAAGATATAAAGTGATTGGAGTCATGGGTGGAGAAATGGCAAATGGAGTTTAATCCGGACAAGTGTGAGGTAATGCATTTTGGAAGGTCCAATGCATGTAAGAATTACACAGTAAATGGTGGAACTCTTGTGAGTACTGACAGGCAGAGAGATGTGGACGTGCATGTCCAGCGATCACTGAAAGTGACAACATACATGGATAAGGTGGTCCAGAAGGCAGAAGGCATGCTGGCCTTCGTCGGTCGGGGCATTAAATATAAAATTGGCAAGTCATGTTGCAGCTGTACAGGACCTTAGTTTGGCCTCATTTGGAATATTGTGGACAATTCTGGTCGACACACTACCAGAAGCATGTGGATGTTTTGGAGAGGGTACAGAAGCGGTTTACTAGGATGTTGCCTGGTATGGAGGGCATTAGCTGTGAGGAGAGGTTAGATATGCAAGAGAGGAAATTGCTGAAACCTTGACAGAAATCTTTGGATCCTTACTGTCTTCAGGTGATCTCCCGGAGGACTGGAGAATAGCCAATGTTGTTCCTTTGTTTAAGAAGGGTAGCAAGGATAATCCAGGGAACTACAGGCTGGTGAACCTTACGTCAGTGGTAGGATAATTAGAATAGAATAGAATAGAATAGAACAGTACAGCACAGAACAGGCCCTTCAGCCCTCGATGTTGTGCCGAGCAATGATCACCCTACTTAAACCAACGTAACCCGTATACCCGTAACCCAACAATCCCCCCCATTAACCTTACACTACGGGCAATTTAGCATGGCCAATCCACCTAACCCGCACATCTTTGGACTGTGGGAGGAAACCTGAGCACCCGGAGGAAACCCACGCACACACGGGGAGGACGTGCAGACTCCACACAGACAGTGACCCAGCCGGGAATCGAACCTGGGACCCTGGAGCTGTGAAGCATTGATGCTAACCACCATGCTACCGTGAGGCCCCGAATTACTGGAGAGAATTCTTCGAGACAGGATCTACTCCCATTTGGAAGCAAATGGACGTATTAGCGAGAGGCAGCATGGTTTTGTAAAGGGGAGGTGGTGTCTCACTAACTTGATAGAGTTTTTCGAGGAGGTCACAAAAATGATTGATGCAGGTAGAGCAGTGGATGTTGTCTATCTGGACTTCAGTAAGGCCTTTGACAAGGTCGCACACGGCAGACTGGTACAAAAGGTGAAGTCACACGGGATCAGGGGTGAGCTGGCAAGATGGGTACAGAACTGGTTAGGTCATAAAAGGCAGAGAGAAGCAATGGAAGGGTGCTTTTCTAATTGGAGGGCTGTGACTAGTGGTGTTCTGCAGGGATCAGTGTTGGTACCTTTGCTGTTCGTAGTATATATAAATAATTCGCAGGAAAATGGTCTGATTAGTAAGTTTGCGGACGACACAATGGTTGGTGGAATTGTGCAGAGCGATGAGGACTGTCAGAAGATACAGCAGGATTTAGATCATCTGGAGACTTGGGCGGTGAGATGGCAGATGGAGTTTAATGTGGACAAAAGTGAGGTAATGCATTTTGGGAGGTCTAATACAGGTAGGGAATATACAGTAAATGGTAGAACCCTCAAGAGTATTGAAAGTCAGAGAGATATAGGTGTACAGGTCCACAAGTCACTGAAAGGGGCAACACAGGTGGAGAAGGTAGTCAAGAAGGCATTCGGCATGCTTGCCTTCATTGGCCGGGGCATTGAGTTTAAAAATTGGCAAGTCAAGTTGCAGCTGTATGGAACCTTAGTTAGGCCACACTTGGAGTATAGTGTTCAATTCTGGTTGCTACACTACCAGAAGGATGTGGAGGCTTTAGAGAGGGTGCAGAAGAGATTTACCAGGATGTTGCCTGGTATGGAGGGCATTAGCTATGAGGGTCCATTGAATAAACTTGATTTGTTCTCACTGGAACAACGGAGGTTGAGGGGCGACCTGATAGAGGTCTACAAACTTATGAGGGGCATAGACAGAGTGGATAGTAAAAAGACGTTTTCCGAGGGCAGAGTGGTCAATTACTAGGGGGCATAGGTTTAAGGTGTGAGGGGCAAGGTTTAGAAGAGATGTGCAAGGCAAGTTTTTTACACAGAGGGTAGTGGGTGCCTGGAACTCACTGCTGGAGGAGGTGGTGGGAGCAGGGACGATAGTGACGTTTAAGGGGCATCTTGACAAATACATGAATGGGATGGGAATAGTGGGATACGGACCCTAGAAGTGTAGAAGACTTTAGTTTAGACGGGCAGCATGGTCGGCGCAGGCTTGGAGGGCCGAAGGGCCTGTTCCTGTGCTGTACTTTTCTTTGTTCTTCATTCTATAACTTTGGTGTGTTCTCACTGGAACAACAGAAATTGAGAGGCGACCTGATAGAGGTCTACAAGATTATGAGTGGTATAGACAGAGTGGATAGTCTGATACTCTTTCATCGGGTAGGAGAGTCAAGTACTGGGGGACACCGGTTTAAAGTGCGTGGGGAAAAGTTTGGACCAGATGTGCCAGGCAGGTTTTTTACACAGAGGGTGGTAAATATATGGAACGTGCTGACTGGGGAGGTGGTGGGAGCGGGTACGATAGCGGCATTTAAGGGGCATCTAGACAAATATATAAATAGGCTGCTCCATGGCGGACTCAACCCGCGGACCGAGACTGCCAAAATAGTGCCCACATCGGCCGCTCGCCCGACCCGCACCGCCTGCACACATAGCACCCAGTACCGAAAGAAGTCCCCCTTCGCTGCGATCGATCTGCCCCCGACTCTGATGGCCGTGTACTGTGTCCACAGCTGCCTCGCACGTTTCCCAAACGGCAGGACCACATTAGAAACACGACGTCGGGAATTCGTCTGGTGGGAGATGGAGAATAGCGGGTCGGGTCTCAGGCCTGAGATGGTGGATATTCGGCACGGCGTACCTGGGCGGGATTCTCCGACCCCCCTGACGGGCTGGTAAATCGCCGGGGGGCAGCGTGAGCCCCTCCCCCGCCGGCTGCCAAATTGTCCGGCGCCGAAGTTTTGGTGGGGGCGGGAATCACGCCGCGCCGATCAGCGGCCGCTGGCAGCAGCCACCCCCAGCGATTCTCCGGCCTGCAATGGGCCGAGCGGCTGCCCGCATTAGGCCCGTCCCGCCGGCGTAAATTTGACCTGGTACTTACCGGCGAGACCTGACTCTGCTGGTGGACTCCGGGGTCCTCGGGAGGGCACGGGGGGGATCTGGCCCCAATGGGATGCCCACACAGTGGCCTGGCCCGCGATCAGGGAGCACTGATCTGAGGGCGGGCCTGTGTCGTTAGTGAACTCTTTCCCTCCGCACCGCCTTCTGTGGACCTCTGCGATGGCCGGTGTAGAGACGAAGCCCCCTGCGCATGCGCTGGGATGACACCAGCGCATGCTGGGGCTCCCGTGCATGCACCAAGTCGTGCCGACCGGCGGAGGCCCTTCACCGCCGGTTGGCACAGTGCCAAGCCCCTTCCGCACTGGTTGGCGTGGCGCCAACCCCGCCGACGCCAACCTAGCCCCTGAAGGTGCGGAGGAGTCCGCACCTTCCGGGCGGCCCGACGCCAGAGAGGTTCACGCCACTCCTCGGCCCCGGGACTGCCCGTCCCGCCAGGCAGGGGAGAATCCCACCCGTGAAGAGGAATAGATTGGTGCAGACCAATCTAGGCACCCTACAGACAAAAACAGGGGAATGCATAATATGCAACAAAGAAATGGCTGAGCAATGAATGCATACTTTAGCCCTGTCTTCACAAAAGAGGACACAAATCAGATACCAGAAATTTTGGAGAATGAAAGTATTAGTGAGAGAGAAGAACTGAGTGAGATCAATATTAGTAGAGAAATGATGCTGTGAAAGCTGATGGGATTGAAGGTGGATAAATCCCCAGGGCCTGAGAATCTGCTCCCCAGAGTGCTTAAGGAGGTGGCTCTGGGCAGCACGGTGGCACAGTGGGTTAGCCCTGCAGCCTCACAGCGCTGAGGACCCAGGCTCGATCCCGGCTCTGGGTCACTGTCCGTGTGGAGTTTGCACATTCTCCCCGTGTTTGCATGGGTTTCGCCCCGACAACCCAAAAATGTGCAAGCTAGGTGGATTGGCCATGCTAAATTGCTCCTTAATTGGAAAAATGATTGGGTACACTAAATTTATTTTTTAAAAAAGGAAGTGGCTCTGGAAATAGTGGATGCATTGGGGTCATCCTCTGCGATTCTATAGACTCTGGAACAGTCCCTGCAGATTGGAGGGTACCTGATCTCACTCCAATATTCAAAAAGGGAAGTAGAGAGAAAGCAGGAAATTATAGACCAGTAAGCCTAACATCGATAGTGGGGAAAATGATTGAAACCATTATCAAGGATTTCATTGTGGAACATTCAGAAAGCAGTGCCAGGATCAGTCAGAGTCAGCATGGATTTATGAAGGGAAAATCATGCTTGACAAATCTGTTGGAATTGTTTGAAGATGTAACCAGTACAGTTGACAAGGGGAAACCAGTCGATGTGGTATATTTGGACTTTCAGAAGGCGTTTGACAAAGTTCCGCTCAAGAGATTATTGTGCAAAACGAAAGCGCATGGGATTGGGGGAAGTGTATTGAGGTGGATAGAGAGGAAACAAAGAGTAGGAATTATTGGGTCCTTTTCAAATTGGCAAGCAGTAACTAGTGGGGCACCACAGGGATCGGTGCTGGGATCCCAGCTATTCACAATATATATTAATGATTTGGATGAGGGAACAAAATGTAACATCTCAAAGTTTGCAGATGATTCCAAGTTAGGCGGGAGGGTGAATTGTGATGAGGATGCAAGGATCCTACAGCAAGATTCTGGACAGGTTGAGCGAGTGAGCAAATCAATGGCAGATGCAGTATAATTTGGATAAGTGTGAGGTTATTCACTTTGGAAGCAAAAACAGGAAGGCAGATTACTACCTGAATGGTTGTAAATTAGGAGAGTGGAGCGTGCAGCGGGACCTGGGTGTCCTTGTGCACCAGTCGCTGAAGGTAAGCATGCAGGTGCAGCAGGCGATAAAGAAGGCTAATGGGATGTTGGCCTTCATTGCGAGAGGTTTTGAGTATAGAAGCAGGGATGTGTTGCTGCAATTATACAGGGTTTGGTGAGGGCACACCTAGAATATTGTGTACAGTTTTGGTCTCCTTTCCTGACGAAGGGTGTTCTTGCTCTCTCTCTCTCTCTCTCGAGTGCAGCGGAAGTTTACCAGGGATGGCGGGACTGTCATATGAGGAGAGATTGACTAGGTTGGGATTGTTCTCGCTGGACTTCAGAAGAATGGGGGGGGATCTCATAGAGACTTATAAAATTCTAACAGGACTAGACAGGGTAGATGCAGGGATGATGTACCCGATGGGGGTGTGTCCAGAACCAGTGGTCACAGTCTGGGAATTCAGGGTAATCCATTTCGGACAGAAATGAGGAGATATTTCTTCACCCAAAGAGTGGTGAGCCTGTGGAATTCATTACCACAGGACGTAGTTGATGCTAAACATTGAATCTATTCATGAGGTGGCTGGATATATCCCTTGGGGAGAATGGGATCAAAGGCTATGGGGAGAAAGCAGATTAGGCTATTGAGTCGGATGATCAGCCATGATCGTGATGAATGGCGGAGCAGGCTCGAAGGGCCGAATGGCCTCCTCCTGCTCCTATCTTCTATGTATCTATTTATCTATGTAACATCCACTGCCGACTCTCATCAATCATCTTCGTCACTTCTTCATATGGCTTCTATTCATATTTCCAAGCCAGTTAATGTTCATATGCTCCAAATGGAGCTGGATGCGGAAGCTGCCATTTCCAGGGAGGTTCTTATCAAGCAAGGAGTGTATACTTTGGGCGGGATTCTCCGCGAACTGGTGGGGTGGGCCACTTACGGGCCGAAGAGTGGCGTGAACGACTCCGGCTTCAGGCCGCCCCGATGGTGCGGAATCCTCCGCACCTTCAGGGGCTAGGCCAGCACGGGAGTGTTTGGCGCCACGCCAGGCGGTGCAGAAGGGCTTGACACCATGGCAACTTGCACCGAAGGGCCTCCGCCTGCCGGCATGAGTTGACGCATGCGTGGGAACGCCAGCGTGTGCTGGCGTCATCCCAGCGCATGCGCAGGGGGTTCTCTGTGCCGGCCATGGCGGAGGTTGACAGCGACCGTTGCGGAGGGAAAGAGTACACTGATGGCACAGGCCCGCCCGCGGATCAGTGGGCCCCGATTGTGGGCTAGGACACCATGGGGGCACCCCCCCGTGGCCAGTTCCCCCCGCGTTCCCCCGAGGAATCTGCAGGCCTCACGTGGAGCCAGGTCCTGCCGGTAAGAACCTGTTGTGATTTACGCCGGCTCGACCCGCCGAAAACAGGCAGCCACTCAACCCATCGCGGACCGGAGAATCGCCGAAGAGGCTGCTGCCAGCGGCCGCCGACCCGGCGGGGGGTCGGAGAATCCCGTCCAAGGGTCGACATGGCGGCTCATTTGGCCACTGATACAGGGGAGTGGCTGATTATTGTAGTATCTACCCTCACACTGGTGGTTTCTGGGCTCCAGTCAATGCACCTTTCTTTTACTGTTGTGCAAGGAAATGGCCCTCGCCTGTTGGGCCACGATTGGCTACACCAGCTGCAGTTTGATTGGCAGCATATCCTGCAAGGAGGCTCTGGCGGTTTGTGTACGGTACTGAGCAAATTCCCGGAGGTTTCCCAGCCTGCTTTGGGTATCATTAAAGGGGCAGTGGCCAAAATCCCGGTGTGCCAGTAAGCCCAGCACTGATATTTTCATCTTGCCTGGTTTCCTATGCTATAGTGGAGATGGTTGAGACCGTACCTCAGCATTTGGTAAGTTTGAGCATTATTCAGCCAGTGAGCTTGGCTGATTGGGCGGCGCAGGTTGTCCCCGTATTTAAGCCTGATAGGACAGTCTGCCTCTGTGGAGAATAAAAAGGCATGCTTGTTAGGTGGATTGTTCATTCTGAATTCTCCCTCAGCATACCCGAACAGGTGCCGTAGTGTGGCGACGAGGGGATTTTCATAAAAACTTCATTGTTGTATTATTGTGAGCCTACTTGTGACACCAGTAAAGATTATTATTATTATTGAATTGACAGTGGACTAGGCTTCGAGTTCAGACCGTTATCCTTTACCTCACATTGAGCTGGAGCTTGATAAAGCCTCATGGAATTATGTCACAATTTATACACACAAGGGACTTTCTGAATACACCTGACTTCCGTTCAGAGTCTCTCAGGCATGCGCAGTCTTCCAGCGCATCACGGAGAATATCCTGCTTAGTTTGCCCCAGGTTGCGGTTCACTGATTTGGCGTGTTAGTCACAGGGGCCACGGAACACAATCATTTCCAGAACCTCAAGGTGGTGTTGAAACGGTTTTCCAAACATGGGGTCCGCCTGCACAGGGCGAAGTGCGTGTTTCCCGCGAAGGAAGTGATATATTTGGGATATCGGGTGGATTGAGATGGCCGGCACCCGATTCGAGATGGGGAGGAAAATGGCCCCCGCTCCAAGAGACGGCACGGAACTTCGATCTTTCCTTTATTCTGCCGCTTTACTCTGAATTTGGCTATCGCCTCGCCAGCCTCCACTTGCTTTTGAAAAAGCACCAGCCTTGTCTTAGGGCAAGGCTCAGGATATGGCGTCTAACAAGGTGAAATGGCCATCGCCTTCTTCAGGAGTGTTGACACATTTTGGCTCCTCAAAACCGTTGTATGTCACGTGCGATGCTTCACCGTATGGTATTGGGGTAGCTTTGTCCAAGCGAATGGACGATGACCGTGACCGTCGGTAGCTGTGCCTCCGGGACGCCAGCTGCGTGACAGAAAATGTGGCCAGATCAAAGAAGAAGGTCTGGCAGTCATATTCGGTGTAAAGGCATTTCACCAATACGGCTATGGTCGCCATTTCTTTATCGTCATCAATCACAGGCCATTGCTCAGCCTCTTCCGTGACGACAAGGCGGTTCTATTTCAAATCCCAGGATGAGGAAGATGAGAATGTTTTGGGAATGTGGTTGCGATTGTATCTCTAATAGACCTGGCGGGCTGAGAGGGGTTTGCAGGAATATCACTGTGTTGTTTTGCAAAAATATGTGTGGGACCACTCAAACAAAAATATTTTAAAAAACATTTTAAAATGTTTTGTTTTTACAATTGGGAAAGTGTCCTTCAGATGGAGAGCAGGCCTCACTTCAGCCAGGAGCAGTCCCTGGAATGGGGGTCTCCCAGTTTCCTGCAGCTTTCACACAAAGGAGGGGGAACTGGCAGCAATCCCAATCGAGGACATTATCCTGTCAGTACAACCTCTTCCTGTGACATCTGCAATGCAAAGTGTGGAGGGAAGGAGCTCTTGATCCTCCAGAAATTTTGAAGGCGTGAGGAAAGGAGAATGAGACCCGGTTGGCACGGTGGTTAGCACTGCCACCTCACAGCGCCAGGGACCCGGGTTCTACTCCGAACTTGGGTGACAGTCGGTGTGGAATTTGCACATCCTCCCGTGGCCCGTGTGGGTTTCTTCCGGGTGCTCCGGTATCCTCCTATGGTCCAAAAAGTGCAGGTTATATGGATTGGCCCCTTAGTGTCCAAAGGTTAGGTGATGTTACGGCTTTGCGGGGGTGTGGGCCTAGGTAGGGTACTCTTTCAGAGGGTCAGTCCAGACTCGGTGGGACGAATGGCCTTCTTCTGCATTTTTGATAAGGGAATAGATAAAGGTTTCCGTGGCTGCAAATGACACTCCAGGACGTTGCCTCCCTGGTGCTACGGTCAAGGATGTCTCAGAGCTGTGACAGGACATTCTGGATGGTGAACAGCCAGTGATTGTGCTGCACATTGGTACAACTGACACATCACAAAAAAAGAGATGAAGTCCTAAAAGCAGAATATAGGGACTGAGGAAGAAAGTTTAGATGTCGGGCCACAAAGGTAGTGATCTCAGGATTACTACCAATGCCACGTGATAGTCAGAGTAGAAATAGTAGGACGTATCGCATGAGTACGTGGCTGATGAGATGGTGCATGGTGTGAGGGGAAGTGTTTCAGATTCCAGGAACATTCGGACCAGTTTTAGGGAAGGTGGGACCTGTACAAAACGGACGGGTTACACCTGGGCAGGACCGGTTTAAACACATATGGCTGGGGGGGGGGGGGGGGGGGGGGGGGGGGTTGCAATCTATGTATGGATTCAGAGCAGGGGGATTCGAGAACAAGAGACAAAGACAGCAAAGGGAATAAGAAATGTGATAGGCAGAGAAATCAAGGGCCCATAGCAGATAATGGCACTGTAAAAAATAGCAGGGACAGGTTGAGGGACGTTGAAAGGACTAACCTTAACATTTTGTACCTGAAACCTCTGAACATTGAAACTAAAATGGATGAAATAGTGCACAGGTCGATGTAAAGGGATATGATACAGTAGGGATTTTGGAGATGTGGCTCCAAGGTGACCAAGGATAGGAACTAAACATTGAGGGCTCTTCCGTTTTTAGGAAGGACAGGCAGAAAGGAAAAGGTAGTGTAGTTACATTATTGATTAAAGAAGATGTTGCATAAAGTATAAATCTTTTTATTGTCACAAGTAGGCTTACATTAACACTGCAATGAAGTTACTGTGAAAAGCCGCTAGTCGCCACATTCTGCCGCCTGATCGGATACACAGAGGGAGAATTCTCAGCTGGTACGGGAATTGAACCCATGCTGCTGGCCTTGTTCTGCATCACCTATCAGCTTTCTTGCTCACTGAGCTAAACCAGCTCCTCTTGATCCAAGATTGAGGAATGATATTAGCACAGACGATGTGAAACCTGTCTGGGTCAAGCTAAGAAACAGCAAGGGGCAAAATACAAATGTAGGGGTGGTGCAATCCATCCAAACTGCAGAGGGAATGGTGGGAATAGCATTAGACAGGAAATCGGAGATGCATGTGATAAAGAAACATTTATGATTATATGTGACTTTAATCTGCATATAGATTGGGTGAGTCAAATTAGCCACAGTACAATAGAGGAGGAATTTCTGGAGTGTGTATTGGATGGTTTTCTGGGCCAAGGTGTTGAGGAACCAACAAGGGAGCAGACCATCATGGGCTGGGTGTGTGCAATGAGAAAGGATTAGTTGGCAATTGAGTTGTGAGAGAACCCTTGAGGATAAGTTGTTGATTCTGAGAGCAGGGTTCTGAATCTCAATAAAGGTAACAATAATGGTATTAGGCATGAGTTGGCAATGTTGGACTGGGAAACATTACTGAAAGGAAGGGCAGTGGATAGGCAATGGCAGGCATTCAAGGAACGAATCAGTGAACTGAGAAAGTTGTTTATTTCCATTTGGCGCAAGAATAGAAAGGGAACTGTGACCAAACCATGGCTTACAAGGGAAATTAGATATGGTATTAGAGTCAAAGAAGAGGCCTACAAATGCGCAAAGAAAACCATTAGACCTGAGAATTGGGAACAGTTTAAAATTCAGCAAAACGGAACAAGGGTTTGATAAAGAAGGGGACAATACAATATGAAAGGAATCTTGTGGGGAACATAAAAACTTATTGTAAAGGTTTCTATAGGAATGTAAAGAGAAAATGATTGATAAAAATTAATGCAAGCCCCTTACGGTCAGAAACGGGAGAATTCAGGAACGGGGAGCAAAGAAATGGCTGAGGAACTAAATTCATACTTTGATTCTGTCTTCACAAAGGAAGACATGAATTATGTACCAGAAGTTTTGAGTAACACAAGGTTTTGTGAGGAGCTGAAGGAAATTAATATTAGTAGGGAAATGATTTGGGGGCAATGTATTGGATTGCAGGTGGGTATATCTCCAGGGCCTGATAAATCCTTAGCTAATACAACCCCTATATTCAAAAAGGGAGGCAGAGAGAAAAAATGGAGCAACAGACCAGTGAGCCTAACATCGGCAGGGTGGTGGGGGAGGGAGTTGCTGAAGACTATTAACAAGGATTTAGAAATTTAGAAAGCAGTGACAAATCTACTCAAATTCTTTGAAGATGTAACTAGTACAGGGGGGAGGGGGAGCAACCAGAAGTTGTGGGGCACATAGGCACCAACGACATGGCTAAGAAAAGGGATGAGGATCTAAAAAGTGATTTTAGGAAGTTAGGTTGGAAGCTAAGACAAGCAGAGTAGTGATCTCAGGATTGCTACTGGTTCCACGTGCAAGTGAGGCAAGGAACGAGAGAGCGAGTGCAGCTGAACACGTGGCGACAGGGCTGGTGCAGGAGGAAAGGCTTCAGATATGTGGATCATTGGGATACCTTCTGGGGAAGGAGGGACCTGCACATGGAGCTTCAAGTCAAGAGGAAGAAAGAAGCTTACATAAGGTTGAGGAAGCAAGGATCTGGCACTGCTCTAGAGGGTTACAAGGTAGCCAGGAAGGAACTCAGAAATGGACTTCGGAGAGCTAGAAGGGGCATGAAAATGCCCCGGCAGGAAGGGTTAGGGAAAACCCCAAGGCGTTCTACACTCACGTGAGAAATAAAAGGAAGATCAGAGTGAGAGTAGGGCCGATCAGGGATAGTGGAGGGAACCTGTGCCTTCAGTCTGAGGAGATAGAGGAGGCCCTAAATTAATATTTTGCTTCAGTATTCATGAGAGAGAGGGACCTTGTTGCTCATGAGAACAGTGTGAACCAGGTTAATACACTGGATCAGGTTGATATTAAGAAGGAGGATGTGCTGGAAATTTTGAAAAGCATCAGGATAGATAAGTCCCCTGGGCCTGACGGGATATACCCAAGGTTACTACGGGAAGCGAGGGAGGAGATTGCTGTGCCTTTGGCGATAGTCTTTGTGTCCTCACTCTCCACTGGAGTAGTACCGGATGATTGGAGGGAGGCGAATGTTGTTCCCCTGTTCAAGAACGGGGATTGGGAAATCCTTGGGAATTACAGACCCATCAGCCTTACATCAGTGATGAGTAAAATATTGGAAAGGATTCTGAGAGATAGGATTTATGATTATTTAGAAAAACATGGGCGCAATTCTCCGCTGCCCACGATGGGTCAGAGAATAGCGGGAGGGCCTTCCCGACATTTTTCCCGACCTCCTGCTATTCTCCCCCCCCACGGCCGCCCCACGACACAAATCGCTGCTCGGCGTTTTTACGGCGAACAGCGATTCTCCCCAGGCCGATGGGCCGAGTTCCCAGGCCTTTACGGCCGTTTTCATGAACGCAAACACACCTGCTCTCACCGTTCGTGAAACCGGCCGCAAAGTGCCGTCCCGGACAACCATGGCACCAATTGGCGCGGCCGCACCACGGCCGTGCCAAGGGTGGCATGGGCCTGCGATCGGTGGGCACCGATCATGGGCAGCGGGTCCGATACCCGCGCACTATTTGTTCTTCCGCCGCCCCGCAGGATCAGTCCGCGGGGCGGCTGAGGGGCATGACAGCCCGCGCATGCGCGAGTTTGACGCATATGCGTGATGACGTCATCCGCGCATGCGCGTGTTGGAGCCGTCGAACCCGCGCATGCGTGGCTGACGTCATCATGTGCGTCAGCCGCCGTGACGCTTGGCACACAGGCTTAGCGACGGTCGCTAAGGCCGTGATGCCGTGCTTCACGGGGCCGCGCTGCTAGCCCCGCCCGGGAGGGAGAATCGGGTCCCGGGAGGGGGCGCGGAGGCTGCCATGAAAAACGGCCAGTTTCACGGCAGCCTTTACGACTCTCCGCATTTGCAGAGAATTGGCCCATAGTTTGATTAAAGATAGTCAGCATGGCTTTGTGAGGGGCAGGTCATGCCTCACAAGCCTCATTGAATTCTTTGAGGATGTGATGAGACACATTGATGAAGGTCGGGCAGTGGATGTGGTTTGTATGGATTCCAGTAAGGCATTTGATAAGGTTCCCCATGGTAGGCTCATTCAGAAAGTTAGCGGGCATGGGATACAGGGAAATTTATCTGTCTGGATACAGAATTGGCTGGCCGAAAGAAGACAGCGTGTGGTGATGGATGGAAAGTATTCTGCCTGGAGGTCAGTGACCACTGGTGTCCCACAGGGATGTGTTCTGGGACCTCTGCTCTTTGTGGCTTTTATAAATGACTTAAATGAGGAAGTGGAAGGGTGGGTTAGTAAGTTTGCCGATGACATGAAAGTTGCTGGAGTTGCAGATAGTGTTGAGGGCTGTTGCAGGTTTCAAAAGGACATTGACAGGATGCAGAGCTGGGCTGAGAAGTGGCAGATGGAGTTCAACCTAGATAAATGTGAAGTGATTCATTTTGGAAGGTCGAATTTGAATGCTGAATACAGGGTTAAAGGCAGGATTCATGGAAGTGTGGAGGAACAAAGGAATCTTGGGGTCCACATACATAGATCCCTCAAAGTTGCCACCCAGATTGATAGGATTGTTAAGAAGGTATATGGTGTTGGCTTTCATTGACAGGGGGATTAAGTTTAAGAGCCGCGAGGTTTTGCTGCAGCTTTATGAAACCCTAGTTGGACCACACTTGGAATATTGTGTCTAGTTCCGGCCGCCTCATTATAGGAAGGATGTGGATGCTTTGGAAAGGGTGCAGAGGTGATTTACCAGGATGCTGCCTGGACGGGAGGGCATGTCTTGTGAAGAAAGGTTAATAATAATCTTTATTACTGTCACAAGTAGGCTTAATTTAACACTGCAATGAAGTTACTGTGAACAGCCCCTAATAGCCACATTCTGGCGCCTGTTCAGGTACACAGAGGGAGAATTCAGAATGTCCAATTCACCTGACAGCACATCTTTCGGGACTTGTGGGAGGAAACCGGAGCACCCGGAGGAAACCCACGCAGACACGGGGAGAACGTGCAGACTCCGCACAGACAGTGACCCAAGCCGGGAATCGAACTTGGGACCCTGGCGCTGTGAAGCTAGAGTGCTACCCACTGTGCTACCATCAGGTTGAAGGAGATAGGTCTTTTCTCACTGGAGTGAAGAAGGAAGAGAGGTGACATGATAGAGGTGCACAAGCCGAACAGGCTCCAGAATGTGGCGACTAGGGGCTTTTCACAGTAACTTCATTTGAAGCCTACTTGTGACAATAAGCGATTTTCATTTCATTTCAAGGTGATGAGAGGCATGGATAGAGTGGATAGCCAAAGACTTATCCACAGGGTGGAAATGGCTGTCATGAGGGGACATAATTTTAAGGTGATTGGAGGAAGGTATAGGAGAGATGTCAGAGGTCGGTCCTTTACACAGAGAGTGGTGGGGGTGTGGAATGCACTGTCAGCAGAGGTGGTGGAGTCAGAGTCATTGGGGACATTTAAGCGACTCTTGGACAGGCACATGGACAGCAGTAAATTGAAGGGGTGTTGGTTAGGTTGATCTTAGATTAGGATAAATGGTTGGCACAACGTCGTGGGCCGAAGGGCCTGTACTGTGCTGTACTGTTCTAATGTTCTGCTCTGTTCCATGTAGTAGAGTTCACCAGGGAGAACCGGTGGATGTGGTTTATTTCAACTTTCTGAAGACTTTGCATCAGGTCTTACATAGCAGATAACTGTGGAAAGTCAAAGCGCATGGGATGGTGGATAATGCATTGGGTTGGCTCGAAAGCTGGTGAGCAGACAGGAAGCAAAATATTGGAACAAATGGGTCTTTTTCTATTTGGCAGACAGTGACGAGCAGGAATCTATGCTCAGACTCCAACTGCACACGTTACAAATAAATGATTTGGACGAGGGAACTAAATGTCTAGGACTAGATTCTACATGTCGGGATTCTCCATTTTGCCGGCAGCGCGGGGGTTTCTCAAGGCGTGGGGCTGCCTCACAATGGAAAACCCCATTGACCAGCTGGGGAAACGTGCTGATCTCCAAATTTGCAGCTGATACTAAGTTGAGAGGAAGATCCTCAGTGAGACCTTGGTGTCCTCGTGCATCACTCGCTGAAAGTAAGCGAGCAGGCGCGGCAGGCAGTAAATAAGGCAAATGGTATGATGGCCTTCATAGTGAGAAGAATTGAATATAGGAATGGAGATGTTATACTGCATTTATATAGGGCATTTGTGAGATCACAACTGGAGTATTGTGTGCAGTTTTGGTGACCTTATCTGAGGAAGGATATACTTCCTATGGAGGGAGAGTTTACGAGGCTGATTCCTGGCAAGGGGAATGACAAATGAGGAGAGTCTAACTCGGTTAGGATTATATTCATTGGAGTTTAGAAAGTGAATGGGCATCTCACAGAAACTCATTAAACTTTAAAGAGGCTTCGACGGGGTTGATTCAGAAAGAATGTTCCCGATGGTCCAGACTCCAGAACTAGGGGTCATTGTTTGAGGATAAGGGGTAAACCTTTTGGGACTGAGGTGAGGAGAAATTCCTTAACCCAGAGAGTGGTGGATCTGTGGAATTCACTATCACAGAAAGCAGTTGAGACCAAAACATTGCGTGATTTCAGAAGGAATTAGATATAGCTCTTGGGGCTAAAGGGGCCAAGGGATACAGAGGAAGGCTGGATCAGGTTATTGAACTTGATGATTAGCCATAATCATAATGAATAGCGGAGCAGGCTTGAAGGGCCGAATGGCCTCCTCCTGTACCTCAGTATGTTTCCATGTCATGAGTCTATAACCAGATCCCAACCAACCCATCCAGATTGGCGAGAGTTTCAAAACAGTGAAGAAATTCCCAACACCAGATGAATGACTGATCCATGAATTGTTGCATGTTGGCCGTTATCTATCCAGTGATATCCCATTGACAGAGTTAGAAAGACTGTTCAGAGTGGAGTTTGACAGGTTGAAGTGTCAGGCTGCACGGGGATGTGAGCTGTCACCTGACCAATATGGAGCTCACTCTCCAAGTGTCACATCTCTCAATAAATTACCCTCCATTTCTTCATTCTTACTCATTCTTTAATTTTACACCTCAGTGTTTGAATTGAATCGTTTCACTGAAATGTGGAGAGTTTATCTAATATGAAACTAGTGATGTGATCATTGACCCAGATTTATTTCTGAGGAAGAATCTAACACGAGACCAAATGTGTAAATGCATCACCCTCTTTATTTCACAGTGAGAAGACATTCCCAGCAGTTTGAAAAACAAAAGACAAACAAAGACTAGAAGACGATGGCTTATTTACTCCACAAGAGAAACCTGTGAATGGGACACCTGTTAACAAGAGTCAGATCTGAATAGATCATTTTCTCAATCACAGATTCAGTCTGTCGATATTCCCAATGTCAGCTCCCAGTGTGGGTTTGAGGAGATCTGAATTGAAACTTTATTCCATCTTCAGTCTCTGGATTCTAATTTTAGATTCTTCCTCCAGTTTAAGGACCAGTTTAAGCTGCTTCATACCTGAGTCACAAAACTCCCACTTCACTTTCCTGACCTGGGCCTATCTGTTTCCTGTACCTGGACTGGTCTGAGTCAGACCAAACTGGATTGAGAAACAACCTTTTGAATCATCCCCACCACAATGTCCAGTGTTTGATTATCAGGAATGACAGGAACAGGGAATACTTTACTCCCCACACAGGGAGTCCCCATTCGCAGGTTTCTCCAGTGAGTGTCGTGTTCTTCCTAGAGTGTACAGTGTCTATTCCACAGTCTGTTATATGGACCGTTCCCATTATATTTCACAGCACAGGAGACAGAACTATTCAAACATTGAAGGCAATTCTTCCAGATGATGTGATGAAAATCTCAGTGTTTTACATATGGTGAACACACTGTCTCTTTACAGTTTAAATATTCCCTTGGAATTAAATAATTCCATCTGGAACTAACTCCGAGTGAGAGAGCCCAGGAACAATCACACATCTGAACACCTCATGATTTCATATTGAACACCTTCAATACACTGTGCTCTGTAACAAATCCCAATTTCAATTAACTCTTTTCACATCAACGTTAAACAGTCTGGTCAGTTTGATGGATAAACGTGAATATAATCCATCGCTGTGTAAAGATAGAAACTTCTGGAACTATATCTGTCACTCAGATCATCTCAGTCGCAGTCTGTGCACAATTCATTTAAAGCAAGATCACAGAAAAAGCAAATTACTGCAGTGATTAATCCCCGTTACCCAATCGAGGGCCCACCATCCTGTACAATTGAGTTTAGCCCTGTGTGTGTGTGCAGTGTGGAGACGTTAGACTGATATTATCAATGCTGCTGCATTGAGGTGGTTGGTTAGCAATGAAATTGAGACATCGCAAAATAATTTGCAATTGAAGGGGAACCTGATTCTAAACAATATTAAAGGAACAATAGCAGCCGGGATTCCTCTATCTGGGATTGCCAGATCTTCCAGGCTGGAGGCTCACACCTGGTTAACATGTGGTTGGAAGACCATGTGATGTCTCCATATTTGGTTGGTTGAGTGAGTGGGTAAGGTCATGGAGACTGGAATGTGATGGATTGTTGAGGAAATTCAGCCAAATAAGGAAAAAGTAGAAAAGTTGAATATTTTGCACTGGAAAATGTTATTCGGAGAGGCTAGATGAACGATAGAAATGTAAATATGCAGACACAATAAGCAAGTCTCACCTATTTGCTCCTTGAATGCCTGCCATTGCCTGTCTGCTGTCCTACCTTTGAGTAATGTTTCCCAGTCCATCATAGTCAGCTCATGCCTCATATCCTGAATCACATGCATCACTGATTTCCTGTGTAATATTATTCCCAACATTACAACCCCTACGATTGCCCCTTGATGCTTCTTAACTTGTCCCACACAGATTCCACATCATTTGTGCTCATATATTTCCTCAATATCTTTTTTAATCAACAATGCAACTCCACCACCTTTTCCTTTCTGTCTGTCCTTTCTAAAAACTGTATAGCCCTCAATGTTTCGATGTTTAGTTCCCACTCTTGGTCATCTTGGAGCCATGTTTCTGTAATCCCAACTATATCATATCCCTCTACATCTATCTGCGCAAATAATTCATGCATTTTACCTTGAATGAACAGACATTTCACTCACTCTGAGGTAAATATATCTTGTTTTAAGTAAGGAGCTTAAATCTATGCTGAATATTCCAGGTTAAACTCAATGTGTACTTTGTGGAAAATGAAAGCGGTTTTAGAATAGAGGCCGGGATTCTCCGGCCATTCATTGGCTGCAGGCTTCTCTGGTCCCACTGGCAGGGTACCAGTGTTGTGGGCTGGCTTCAATGGGAATTCCTATTGACTCCGGTGGGAGCAGATAATCCCGCTGCCAGTGAATGGCGCTCTGTCTCCTGCTGCCGAAAAAACACTTGGCTAGAGGCCCAGAGAATCCCGCCCAGAGTTAAGCAACATCTCACTGTTCAGTGTCCACAAAGGGAACAAAACCTAGTTTTCAGGTTCATCAGTTTTTTCAAAAGCAATGTACATGAGCCCACGTGTGTTATACAAAGCGATACGAAATAACTCTCCAAAGTTTTGATTGTCCTGTTTTAAGTCATTCTGGAATTGAACCACGCGATTTTCAATTTCGTCTTCATCAGCTTCCCCGTCAAAAGCCCTGGAACAGAATTAATAGAGGAATTTAATTTTTATTCGTCCTGACAAAACCAGTTTGGAAACCAAGTTGGTCGTCAGGACAACATGAACAGGAGTTGACCATTCAGCCCATTGAGCCGCCTCCACCATTCAGTTAGTCCACAGCTGTAGTGACAACATAGAGAAGCTCACCAAATGGACAGACAAGTGACAGATAGAGTTTAATACAGAGAAATGTGGGGTGATGCATTTTAGAAGGAGGTAAAGGGAGAGTCAATACAGACTTTATGTCCCAATTCAACAGAGTGTACCGGGCCAGGGGACCTCAGGATGTATTGCTCTTTGAAGGTGGCAGCAGTAATTGAGAAAACTGTCAATAAAGCATCTGGTTTCCCTGTCATATAGGTTGTGATGATATGAAGACACCAATCTCTTATATGGGTGACATTGTCCATGGGAGGTGGGGGTGGGTGGGCCTGAAGCTCACTTAGAGATCAGGGTACCCTTTCAAAATGGCGCCACAATCTCTGAGGAGCCGGTCTCACCGGCAGGTTCGGCTCGAAGTGTGGGCTAGACCGGCGGAAAACTTCTCAAGGAATGAAAAAATGACAAGAAGATATCGGAGCAGAATTAGGCTATTCAGCCCATCGAATCTGGCCCGCCATTCAATTCTGGCCGATGCGTTCCTCATGCCCATTCTCCTGCCTTCCCCCCATAACTGCTAATCTCCTTATTAATCCATAAATTCCCTTATTAATCGAGAACCCCTGATTTGTGCTTCAGGTGCTGTAACCTACAGGGCTGCAGACCCAGAACTGGAAGGTGGAATTAGCAGAATTGTTCTATTCTACAACATAAGAACGAGGAGCAGAAATAGGCAATTTAACCTCTCCAGCCTGCTCCACCGTTCAATATAATCATGGCTGATTTCATCATGGCCTCAACTCTCCCATTCTCACTGACCCTGAAACCCATTATGAATTAAAAATCAGTCTAACACCTCTGTAAATTTTCTCATTGTCCCAGCATCCGCTGCACTCTGTGGTAGCGAATTCCACAGATTCATGACTCTTTGGGAGAAGAAGTTTCTCCTCATCTGTTTTAGACGACCGCTTATCCTGAGACTGTGACCTCTTGTTCTAGAATGCTCCACAAATGGAAGCATCCGCTACACATGTACTTTATTCATATATATTTCATCAATCATTAAAGTGGCCATAGTCCTTGATGACCATGGGCTGCTTTCCCCTTTGAGGGGGAGAGCTGCCTGGTGGTGATTTAACCTGAGGGTCACCACACCTCAGGAGGGGTGGGCAAGGGTGGGGTCTTCATGAATAATCTCAGCCAGTAGGGGCTTTGAACCCACACTGCTGGCCTTGCTCTGCAACACAAACCAGCTGTCCCGCCAAGTGAGCTGAACTGGTTCCCATATCATTTTTTGACCTTAATTTGATCCCCCTCATTCTTCTAAACGTATAGGCCTAAACTGCTCAATCTGTCTTCATAAGATAGATCCCTCGGCTGGCATTCTCCGTCCAGCGTCCAGTGACACCGGGATCATGAATCACAATCGGGCGGAGAATCGTGTGTCAGCTGAAATCGAGGCCGGCGCCTGGCGCCAGCGGAATGTCGTGCTCCAGTGCCTCGGCAGCAGCGTGAACGTATTCCAGGCTGCACACCAGCGCGGACACGCAAATTATACAGTGAACACCATTGGCCTATCATTAACCGCCATGATCCGGAATTCTCCGCGCCTCCCGCAATGCTCCGCCTCTGTCAGGAGAAATTACCAACGGCACGATTCACTTGTGGTATTTCAAATAGGGAAACAATCACCATGGCTGCTGAGGGAGGTAGAGTTGGTAAGTTATCACTAAGGCGGGAGTGATGGGCAAGCTAATGGGGCTAAAGGCAGACAAGTCTCCTGGCCCTGATGGAATGCATCCCAGAGTGCTAAAAGAGATGGGTAGGGAAATTGCAGATGCACTAGTGATAATTTACCGAAATTCACTAGACTCTGGGGTGGTCCCGGTGGATTGGAAATTAGCAAATGTGACGCCACTGTTTAAAAAAGGAGGTAGGCAGAAAGCAGGAAATTATAGGCCAGTGAGCTTAACTTCGGTAGTAGGGAAGATGCTGGAATCTATCATCAAGGAAGAAATCGCGAGGCATCTGGATAGAAATTGTCCCATTGGGCAGACGCAGCATGGGTTCATAAAAGGCAGGTCATGCCTAACTAATTTAGTGGAATTTTTTGAGGGCATTACCAGTGCAGTAGATAACGGGGAGCCGATGGATGTGGTATATCTGGATTTCCAGAAAGCCTTTGACAAGGTGCCACACAAAAGGTTGCTGCATAAGATAAAGATGCATGGCATTAACGGTAAAGTAGTAGCATGGATAGAGGATTGGTTAATTAATAGAAAGTAAAGTGTTGGGATAAATGGGTGTTTCTCTGGTTGGCAATCAGTAGCTAGTGGTGTCCCTCAGGGATCCGTGTTGGGCCCACAATTGTTCACAATTTACATAGATGATTTGGAGTTGGGGACCAAGGGCAATGTGTCCAAGTTTGCAGATGACACTAAGATGAGTGGTAAAGCGAAAAGTGCAGAGGATACTGGAAGTCTGCAGAGGGATTTGGATAGGTTAAGTGAATGGGCTCGGGTCTGGCAGATGGAATACAATTTTGACAAAGGTGAGGTTATCCATTTTGGTAGGAATAACAGCAAACGGGATTATTATTTAAACGATAAAATATTAAAGCATGCCGCTGTTCAGAGAGACTTGGGTGTGCTAGTGCATGAGTCACAGAAGGTTGGTTTACAGGTGCAACAGGTGATTAAGAAGGCAAATGGAATTTTGTCCTTCATTGCTAGAGGGATGGAGTTTAAGACTAGGGAGGTTATGTTGCAATTGTATAAGGTGTTAGTGCGGCCACACCTGGAGTATTGTGTTCAGTTTTGGTCTCCTTACTTGAGAAAGGACGTACTGGCGATGGAGGGTGTGCAGAGGAGATTCACTAGGTTAATCCCAGAGCTGAAGGGGTTGGATTATGAGGATAGGTTGAGTAGACTGGGACTGTACTCGTTGGAATTTAGAAGGATGAGGGGGGATCTTATAGAAACATTTTAAATTATGAAGGGAATAGATAGGATAGATGCGGGCAGGTTGTTTCCACTGGCGGGTGACAGCAGAACTAGGGGACATAGCCTCAAAATAAGGGGAAGTAGATTTAGGACTGAGTTTAGGAGGAACTTCTTCACCCAAAGGGTTGTGAATCTATGGAATTCCTTGCCCAGTGAAGCAGTTGAGGCTCCTTCATTACATGTTTTTAAGGTAAAGATAGATAGTTTTTTGAAGAATAAAGGGATTAAGGGTTATGGTGTTCAGGCCGGAAAGTGGATCTGGGTCCACAAAAGATCAGCCATGATCTAATTGAATGGCGGAGCAGGCTCGAGGGGCCAGATGGCCTACTCCTGCTCCTAGTTCTTATGTTCTTATATATTCCCAAAGGCATAGCTGTGGGCTGCCAGTCCTGCCACTGGCCGAGAACAGTCGCGGGGTGGGGGTGGGGGGGGGGGGTCGGTTGTGCAGCAGGGAATGGTGATTTGGGTCCTGCAGCGCACCCCACTGACCGCCCACCACGGCCCCTGGTTGCCCAGAGAACCACCAGCCGTATCGGTGCCCCTCAAAAGGCCGCTCCCCCGAGGAGACCACAGACTCCGCTCCGCTATTCACAACCTGGTGCCACATTGCTGCTGTGGCAGCACGCAGTCCACCCAAGGGGGAAGCCCACAGCAGATCCCACAGGAAGCCACAGGACAGGGGCTGCAGGGCGTACTGTTGGCATAGGTAGGGGAGCAACTGGTACCCTTGCTGGCAGGGATGGGTGCCGGGTCAGAGCCTCCCCCAAAGTTGCCATGGACTGATGGGGCAAGGGGTGCAGTGCAGATGGGGGCATACGGAGAGGCAGCAATGCAGACTGGGGCCACCGTGTAGCCGGTTGGACCAGGATGGGCTCAGGTGTACCATTCTAACATGTTCGCTTTAAGCAGCACGGTGGCGCAGTGGTAACACTACAGTCTCACGGTGCCGAGGTCCCAGGTTCGATCCCGGCTCTCGGTCATTGTCTGTGTGGAGTTTGCACATTCTCCCTGTGTTTGCGTGGGTTTCGCCCCCACAACCCAAAGATGTGCAGGGTAGGTGGATTGAACACACCAAATTGCCCCTTAATTGGAAAAAATTAATTGGGTACTCTAAATTTATTTTTTTTAATGTTCGCATTTCACCCCCAGCAGAGAATGGATTTTGGTTTCCAACCGGGAATGGCTGGAATCTGCCTGGCTGACGCAGCCCTGACGGATACACTGCGGCTGTACAAGCTGGAGCTGCTCCGGGAATACCCTGCCGAACAGGAGTCTGCCCCAGAGGAGGAGGAGCCAGCGGGTGGGAATGGAGAGCCGGCCATCCAGCAGGCGGAGGAGGGGTTGGGAAGGAGTCGCCACATCAGAACCCGTGTGTAGCGGCAGCACGTGTCATTGGAGGACCAGCCGGACCCAGCATGTCACCAAAGACTCCGGCTGGGCAACGAGACTGTGCGACATCTCTGCTGCATCATGGAGCATCTGGAACCGCGGGGAGTATGGGGGAGGACACCTGCTCCTCAAAGCTATCAAGGTGACGGTCACCTTGAACTTCTATGCAACGGAGTCCTTCCATGTGCCGAGTGGGGACCTGTCGAGGATCTCCCAGACATTCATGCACAGGTGCAACCGTGCCATTACAGAGGCCCTGCATACCCAGGCACTGCAACGCATCCATCTCAATGTGGACCAAGCCCACCAGGATGCCCAGGCAGCGGGATTCACTGCCATCGCTGGGAAGCCCCAGGTTCAGGGGCTGATCGATGAGACACATGTCCCCCTATGAGCACTGCCGCAGGAGGAATTGGCCTTCATAAACCAAAAGGGGTACAACTCCATGAATATGCAGCTGATCTGTGACCGGCAGCTGCAATCATGCACATCTGCGGTGATAACCAGGCAGCGTGCATGAGGGCTCCATCCTTGGCAGGAAGAATATCCCAAGGTAGTTGAGGAACTCCCCTGAGTGAGGGGTTGAGAGGTTGTCTTCTCGGTGACAGGGGTTATCCACTGCAGTCGTGGCTGATGACGTCGATCCGGAAGCCCCAACCAACGCAGAGACCCGCTACAATGACGCATGCAATGACCAAGGGTGTGATCGAGCAATGCTTCGGCATCCTGCAGATGTGATTCAAGTGCCCGAGCCACTCTTGAGGTGCCCTTTAGTATAGCACTAGGAGCGTCTCCCTCATCGTGGTATCCTGCTGCATCCTCCACAAAATCACGCAGCAGAGGTGCTGGAGGAAGAGGAAGTACTCCAGGCCTCATCCAGTGAAGAGCATGTAGAGGAGGGACAGGGTGGCAGGGCTTGGGGCCTGGGCAGCCACTGGAGGCCGCAAAATGTGTTCACCTGGCCACTGCACAGGGGACACTAATTGGCACCAGGTTCACTGACTATGGGACCCAGCCACTGGCTACTCGAACATCCCGTCCCAACCCACACACCCACCTCTCCCCCATGTCCAATCTCCCCATCCCTTGTGCACCCTCTCTGCACCACCCCTCTGGCAGGTGAAACCGCCTTCATTAACGTGGAACTCTCGCGATTCAGTCCCGGCGTCAGTGCTTAGTCTCTCAAACGGAGAATCCTGGAGCTCATCCCTGCAATCAATCGAGTGAACCTCCTCTGAAATGTCTCCAATGTCATTACATCTTACATCTTTCCTCAAATAAGGAGACCAGAATTGTGCACAATACTCCAGGTACGGTCTCACCAATGTCTTATATAGTTGCAACAACACTTCCTTACCTTTAAATTCAATTTTTGCTTTAAATGCCAAAATTGTATTCGCTCTCCTGCTGCACCTACATGTTAGTTTCCTGCAACTCATACATGAGGACCCCCAGGTCCCTCTGCACCGGAACATCCCAAAGTCCCTCCCAATTTAGTTAATAAGTTGCTATTCCATTTTCCCGACCAAAATGGATGATCTCACACTTATCCACGTTAAACTCCATCTGCCACATTTTGGCCCACTCACCTAACCTATCTATATTCGCCGTATTATTGCCAAGTTTGAGGCTGCCACAAAAATAGGTGGGAAGGCAAATGGCGAGGGTGACGCAAAGGGTCTCCAGTGGGATATCGGCAGGTTAAGTGAATGGGCAACAACTTGGCGGATGGAATATGATGTAGGAAAATGTGAAGTTTTGCGCTCTGGCAGGAAGAATAAAGGAACTAGAACATAGAACGATACAGCGCAGTACGGCCCTTCGGCCCTCGATGTTGCACCGACATGGAAAAAATCTAAAGGCCATCTAACCTACACTATGCCCTTATCATCCATATGCTTATCCAATAAATTTTTTAATGCCCTCAATGTTGGCGTGTTCACTAATGTTGCAGGTAGGGGCATTCCACGGCCTCACCACTCTTTGCGTAAAAAACCCACCTCTGACCTCTGTCCTATATCTATTACCCCTTAATTTAAGGCTATGTCCCCTCGTGCTAGCCACCTCCATCCGCGGGAGAAGGCTCTCGCTGTCCACCCTATCTAACCCTCTGATCATTTTGTATGCCTCTATTAAGTCACCTCTTAACCTTCTTCTCTCTAACGAAAACAACCTCAAGTCCATCAGCCTTTCCTCATAAGATTTTCCCTCCATACCAGGCAACTATCCTGGTAAATCTCCTCTGCACCCGTTCCAAAGCTTCCACGTCCTTCCGATAATGAGGCGACCAGAACTGTACGCAATACTCCAAATGCGGCCGTACTAGAGTTTTGTACAACTGCAACATGACCTCATGGCTCCGGAACTCAATCCCTCTACCAATAAAGGCCAACACACCATAGGCCTTCTTCACAACCCTATCAACCTGGGTGGCAACTTTCAGGGATCTATGTACATGGACACCGAGATCCCTCTGCTCATCCACACTACCAAGAATTTTACCATTAGCCAAATATTCCGCATTTCTGTTATTCTTTCCAAAGTGAATCACCTCACACTTCTCCACATTAAACTCCATTTGCCACCTCTCAGCCCAGCTCTGCAGCTTATCTATGTCCCTCTGTAACCTGCAACATCCTTCCGCACTGTCTACAACTCCACCGACTTTAGTGTCGTCTGCAAATTTACTCACCCATCCTTCTGCGCCCTCCTCTAGGTCATTTATAAAAATGACAAACAGCAACGGCCCCAGAACAGATCCTTGTGGTACGCCACTCGTAACTGAACTCCATTCTGAACATTTCCCATCAACTACCACTCTCTGTCTTCTTTCAACTAGCCAATTTCTGATCCACATCTCTAAATCACCCTCAATCCCCAGCCTCCGTATTTTCTGCAATAGCCGACCGTGGGGAACCTTATCAAACGCTTTACTGAAATCCATATACACCACATCAACTGCTCTACCCTCGTCTACCTGTTCAGTCACCTTCTCAAAGAACTCGATAAGGTTTGTGAGGCATGACCTACCCTTCACAAAACCATGCTGACTGTCCCTAATCATATTATTCCTATCTAGATGATTATAAATCGTATCTTTTATAATCCTCTCCAAGACTTTACCCACCACAGACGTTAGGCTCACTGGCCTATAGTTACCGGGGTTATCTCTACTCCCCTTCTTGAACAAAGGGACCACATTTGCTATCCTCCAGTCCTCTGGCACTATTCCTGTAGCCAATAATGACCTAAAAATCAAAGCCAAAGGCTCAGCAATCTCTTCCCTGGCTTCCCAGAGAATCCTAGGATAAATCCCATCCGGCCCCGGGGACTTATCTATTTTCACCTTGTCCAGAATTGCCAACACTTCTTCCCTACGCACCTCAATGCCATCTATTCTAATAGCCTGGGTCTCAGCATTCTCCTCCACAATATTATCTTTTTCTTGAGTGAATACTGACGAAAAGTATTCATTTAGTATCTCGCTTATCTCCTCAGCCTCCACACACAACTTCCCACCACTGTCCTTGACTGGCCCTACTCTTACCCTAGTCATTCTTTTATTCCTGACATACCTATAGAAAGCTTTTGGGTTTTCCTTGATCCTACCTGCCAAAGACTTCTCATGTCCCCTCCTTGCTCGTCTCAGCTCTCTCTTTAGATCCTTCCTCGCTTCCTTGTAAATATCAAGCGCCCCAACTGAAACTTCACGCCTCATCTTCACATAGCCTCCTTCTTCCTCTTAACAAGAGATTCCACTTCTTTGGTAAACCACGGTTCCCTCGCTCGACCCCTTCCTCCCTGCCTGACTGGTACGTACTTATCAAGAACATGCAATAGCTGTTCCTTGAACAAGCTCCACATATCCAGTGTGCCCAACCCTTGCAGCCTACTTCTCCAACCAACACATCCTAAGTCATGTCTAATAGCATCATAATTGCCCTTCCCCCAGCTATAACTCTTGCCCTGCGGGGTATACTTATCCCTTTCCATCACTAACGTAAAGGTCACCGAATTGTGGTCACTGTCTCCAAAGTGCTCACCTACCTCCAGATCTAACACCTGGCCTGGTTCATTACCCAAAACCAAATCCAATGTGGCCTCGCCTCTTGTTGGCTTGTCAACATATTGTGTCAGGAAACCCTCCTGCACACATTGTACAAAGAATGACCCATCTAATGTACTCGAACTATATATTTTCCAGTCAATATTTGGAAAGTTAAAGTCTCCCATAACAACTACCCTGTTACTTTCGCTCTTTTCCAGAATCATCTTCGCCATCCTTTCCTCTACATCCCTAGAACTATTAGGTGGCCTATAGAAAACTCCCAACAGGGTGACCTCTCCTTTCCTGTTTCTAACCTCAGCCCATACTACCTCAGAAGAACTGAAAACTATTTAAATGTAGCAAAATTGCAGAAAGTTGCAGCCCAGAGTGATTTAGGGGGTTCTCATGCATAAATCACAAAAAGCTTGCAAGCAAGTTCAGCAGGTAATAGGGAAGGTAAATAGAATTGTTGGCCTTTATTTCAAAGGGAATGGAACATATAAATAGGGAAGTCTTGCTAAAGCTGCAAGGCACTAATTTGACCAGACCTAGAATACTGCAAATAGTTTCGGTCCCCTTATCTAAGGCAATTGCAGGCAATCCAGAGAAGGTTCACCAGGTTGATCCCGGGTATGGAGGGATTTTTTTATGAGGAAAGGTTGAGTAGGTTGGGCCTGTACTCATTGGAGTTTAGAAGAATGAGAGGTGACCTTATTAAGACGTATAGGATTCGCAGGAGCTTGACAGGTGATAGAAATCAGATTTTGTAGTTAGCTATAGATAAGATAGATGAACGGTTTAATGAAGAAATCCTGGTTGGAAAAATCCTTTAATCCTGAAGAGTATTACATAGATTACATAGAATTTACAGTGCAGAAGGAGGACATTCGGCCCATCGAGTCTGCACCGGCTCCTGGAAAGAGCACCCTACCCAAGGTTAACACATCCACCCTATCCCCATAACCCAGTAACCCCACCCAACATTAAGGGCAATTTTGGACACTAAGAGCAATTTATCATGGCCAATCCACCTAACCTGCACATCTTTGGACTGTGGGAGGAAACCGGAGCACCCAGAGGAAACCCACGCACACACGGGGAGGATGTGCAGACTCCGTACAGACAGTGACCCAAGCCGGAATCGAACCTGGGACCCTGGAGCTGTGAAGCGATTGTGCTATTCACAATGCTAACTAAATAAAAATATATTAACCATAAAAGTGAGGAAAAAGCTGACGAATTATGAACAGAACACAGTTCTCACATTTTGCAAGTTGTTGGCCCAAATAGCAGAAAAGACCTTTTGTGTTATGGTAAACTGGGCTGACATCCCAGTTCTGTTTTGATGGTAACGGCTGTCAGCTCATAGTGATAATTTCTTGTGGGAAACGTGTTTCACTGGACCATCATGGAAAATTACCGCAAATCGTTCATCTCTTAAATTTGACAGACAGACACTTCGGTTGAATTAAGTGAATTCCAAATCAGTTAAAACCAATCACAGCTGTAAAGAGGATGAAACTTTAAAGATAGTAATCTCCTTAAAAAGTTCAGTTGCCGGGATGAGAAACCACCCCTTTTTCTACTGCGGAATCATTCTTACTTAATCTCTGAAACCTTTTCTCTTGCTTGCTTTTGCAAATCACCTGTTTTATGTTGTTGAAATCATTCAGTCGTTTTTAACAGTGTGTATTTGATTTGTAGAATTACCAAGTTGTATTTATCGACCACTCGACCACTGTATTTGCTAAAGACAATTGATCTGACCAGCTTGTTGCAGGGCTAGTTGGATTTTGTATTGAAAAATAAACTTTATCAGTAGACACTAAAGCTGACGAATAAAGTTACAAATACTTCACCAAGAAGCGCAGTCTGGAATCTCTGTTATTTGGGAACTAAAAAGGGATAACGCATATCCAGGGTTCCAAGTAGACACAGAGATCCATCAATTGGCATAGTCGACAGGATGGTTCCTCTTGTGGCAGAGTCTAGGACCAGAGGGCACAATCTCAAAGTAAGAGGTCGTCCATTTATGACAGAGATAATGAGGAGATTCTTCTGGGTGAAAATAGAACGGGAGTCATCGCCTCAAAATAAGGGGAGCAGGTTTAGGACTCAGTTGAGGAGGAACTTATTCACCCAAAGGGCTGTGAATCTGAGGAATTCTCTTCCCAGTGAAGTAGTTGAGGCCACTTCATTAATTGTTTTTAAGGCAAAGATAGATAGATTTTGAATAATAAAGGAATTAAGGGATATGATGAGCAGGTGGGTAAGTGGAGCTGAGTCCACAAAAAGATCAGCCATGATCTTATGGAATGGCAGAGCAGGCTCAAGGGGTCAGGTGGCCTACCCCTGCTCTTAGTCCTGATGTTCTTCTGTTCTGTCCGAGGGGAGAATCTTTGGAATTCTTTACCTGGGGCTGTGGAGGCAGGGACATTAAGTATGTCCAAGGCTGAGGTAGGCAGATATTTAAGCGATAAGGCAATCAAATATTATTTGGAGAAGGTGGGGAAGTGGAGTTGAGGATTATCATCTCACATTTAATGGTGGAGCAGACTCGATGGGCCTACATCTTGTGGCCCAATGGTATGACAATTTTTAAATGTTGTATTTAAACATTGTGGAAGAGACATACGCTCAATGGTCTGTCCTTATGGACACACGGAATTGAGCTGCACAGTTCTGTCTGTTTGGTCGAAGAGACTCCAGGGTCAGATTCACCAACTCTAGCTCCAAATATGCTCTTATGTTTGCGTGATTTTTATGTGCAAAGATTGCCTGCAGAGTTTCCTGTGCTACAACTCCAACACATACTGCCCACACCCAGCCGATATCTCAGAAACTCCTTCTCCATCACCTTCTGTACTTTTCAAGGGAGAACTTCCATTTTTACTGATTGTTCATGAAACCTGAATCCCTGATCAGGAATTCCCGGAGTGAACTGTTGTTCACAGGAATGACTGGCTGAAAATTCACAGGCCCCAAGTCCATGAATTTCTGCCAATGATTTAAACAGACTAAAAACCAGCCCATAATTTCTGCCATTTCAGCAATGTCTGCCATCAAGACTACAGATGAGAAATAGCATCACAGTTCATTACAACAGGAGAATAATGTCCACATTGGGATTGTGCTGTGTAGTGACCCTTACTGGTAGTGCCATAGGAAGGTGGCAAGTAACATTGTAACTGTGTGAGGAAAACAGAGGTAATTTTAAGTGATCTATAGTTGCAGAGTTAAATATTAGGAATAAGTTATAGCTTTAAGATGGTTGAATTAAATGTTGCCATTTAAGGCTGTGTAAACCTATTGTGAGATTCATGCTAGACAGAAGTGTTTGTATCTGTGAAGGTCTGGACAACTCAAATTCATCTTGTTTTGTGCTCAGAGAGGGTTGTGGCATGAAACATAAACAAGCTTAATAACCAGTGACACCAATAGCGTAGGAATGCTTTCTGAGTGTAGATTTTGCTGAATATAGCAGTTGGTTTTAGAAGGCTAGATAGAGAGGAAACATCTTTCAGATTGTGAGAAGAAAAGCTATACCATGATGCAATGGTTAAGGAAACAATTGCAGGAATGGCTCATTAAGGAGACTAGAGAAATGAAGAGAAGTTTCCAAGAAGTCTGAAGTTACATTAATAAAGAAAGAACCGAGCAGCATGGTGGCACAGTGGGTTAACCCTGCTGCCTCACGGTGCCGGGGTCCCAGATTCAATTCTGGATCACTGCCCGTATGGAGTTTGCACATCCTACCCGTGCCTGCGTGGGTTTCGCTCCCACAACCCAAAGATGTGCACAGTAGGTGGATTGGCCTGGATAAATTGCCCCTTAATTGGAAAAATGAATTGGGTACTCTAAATTTATTAAAAATAAACAAAGAAAGAACCGCCTGAAGAATAAGATAATATTTCTGGATGTTAAAGTCAGAGATGGGAAGTGACGAGCTGATATGGTAGGCCACAGACAAACAACAATTCTGAAGCAATTGGAAGGCTTGTTGTCCTTATTTCCTGAGTTTGTGCAGCATTTTGGAAGCATGTTGCGATTCAAGATAAAGGAAGTTTTAAAGGAGAGGTGGAAAACCTGGCGCTGGATTTCTTGTTAAAAGTGAAGTGGAAGCTTTGTTTGACAGGATAGTTGGAAAATCTGGAGTGCATTATTAATACAAACAGCTGATGGAAAACATTGTTTGGAAAAATGCTTTAAAGCGTGTCTTTTTGGGAGTAGAGTTAGGAAACTCATGTGCCAATCATCTGGGGGGATTGTGAGAGAAATTCACAGAAGATCAGTTCAGCAGCATTAGCCATTTAGTTTCAGAATGGGGGGTTATTTTTGAAAACTATATATACATTTATGAACCTAAGGAGGGAGTAAAGAAGCATTGTAGTATAATCAAACTTTCCATGTTTAATAATGTTTTCTTTCATATTATTAAAAACTAATGAGTAATCCAGTGTTTCTATTCCTCCACATTTTCGAAAAATAAATAAAAGTTATAGTTCTTTGAGCCCGCATTCCATTCTGGAATGTTTCTGTCCAGTGGTAACACCAACTGGGAAAAAACTGTGTCATTTATAACTATGCAGCGAAACGAGCAGATAAAGAGACATTTAAAGTAATGACAGTGGAATAGAACATCAGATATCTCAATGATGGGATGATGTATTTTGGATGAGGCACTGATCAATGGAAGTGAAATTGTTCTTCCAGAAATACAGAACGTGGTATATGTGTGAATTACAGAAAAACAGGAACTAACTCCAGATGATCCAGAGTAATGGGAATGGGGAGGTCTGGCTGTCTTATCAGAAGAGAGTCTGCTGGTTGTAAAATATGGACCAATCCATTTCACGATGAATATTGACCAATGTTTCCACGTGACTGGATGACCCCATTAATCACAGATTGACTCAACGTAGAGTCTTGGCAGCATGGTGGCACAGTGGTTAGCACTGCTGCCTCACAGCTCCGGGTTCCCAGGTTCAATTCCGGCCTCGAGTGACAGTCTGTGTGAAGTTTGCACTTTATCCCTGTGTCTGGGTGGGTTTCCTCCGGGTTCTCCGGTTTCCTCCTGCAGTCCAAAGACGTGCAGCTAGGTGGATTGGCCATGCTAAATTTCCCCCCCAGTATCCGAAAAGGTTGGGTGGGATAACTGGGGTACGAGGATAGGGTAGAGGTGTGGGTTAAGAACGCTGCTCTTTCCCAGGGCCGGTCCAGCCTCGATGGGCCAAATAGCCTCCTTCTGCACTGTAGGGATTCTATGATCTTCTATGATGTTGGCTCAAGAGCTGATATGTTGAAGGGCCATTTGGACTCAAACCATAAATTGCTCCTCTCCACAGATGCTGCCAGACCTGTTATGCTTATCCAGCTTTTCCTCTTTCATTTTGATATCAAATATATCAGCAATGAAACTCACCTGACATAGAGCCAAACATCAGGTCCTCTTTCTACTTCAACTGTGTCATCTAATGGTTCCGGTACCATTTCGATTTCAGGAAGGAGTAGACGATATACGACAAATGACTGTTGCATTGTGCCATTTTCCAAAGAACCAAGAACTCCCCAAGGTGCAGAGACAGGAACAATTGTACCTGTGGATAAAGAAACACAGCAGTTCCAGGTAAGGGGACTGGGTGACTTTGCTGAGATGTGGAAAACACTGATGTGGATACATTGAATTATAGACACACAGAATGATGCTGTTCCTGTGCCTTTTGCTGGAGTTATCCAATTAATCACACTGATTTCTTTCCCCACTGACCCACTTAAATGTTCCCCATTAGTTCAACATTTATCTTTTGAATGGCGGGATTGAATTTTCTTCCATCAGACAGAGCATTCCAGATTACAATGATTCATTGTTTAAATGAAAGTTTCCTCTGTTCTTTTGCCAATCATATTAATTCTATGTCCTCCGGTTATTGACTCCTCTGCACTGGAAACAATTTCACCAAATTTACTCTGTCAAAACCCTTCTAGGTTTGAAAACCTCTCAAATCTCCTGGTAACTTTCTCTGCTCAAAGGAAATTCCCTCCAACTTCCCCAGTCTCTCCATGTAGCTGAGGCCCATCAACACTCACATAATTCTCACAAATCTCTGTGCAACCTCTGCAAGGCCCTGGGCTCCTTCCTGAAGTGTGGAGCCCAGGATTAAGCACAATACTCCAGCTGAGGCATAACCAGTGTTGCACGAATGTTAAAAATAATTTTTTCACTTTTCGATTCTATTCTTTGAATAACACCAAGGATTCTTTACATTGTGGCAATTCATGGAAGCTGGTTGTCCTTGGTGACCGCGTCTGCAGGAGGTGTGTCCAATTGCATCTACTGGTTAGTCGCATTTCGGAGCTGGAGCTGAGGGTGGATTCACTGTGGAGCATATGCGACGCTGAGCAAGTCGTGGATAGTACGTTCAGTGAGGTGGTCACACCGCAGGTGAGGATTGAACAAGCAGAAAGGGCCACCAGGCAGAGTAGAGGAAGGCAGGTGGTGCAGGAGTCCCCTGTGGCCATCTCTCTTTCTAACAGATATACTCTTTTAGATACTGTTGGGGGAGATGACCGTCGGTAAAAGCAGTGGCAGCCAACTCCATGGCACCATGGGTACACAGTAGGGGAGGAGGAATAACGTCAAGGTTACAGTGGTAGGGGATTCAATTGTAATTGGAGCAGACGGGCATTTCTGTGTCCGAAAAAGTGATTCCAGAATGGAATGTTGCCTCCCTGGTGCCAGTGATATCACTGAACGACCACAGGGCATACTGAAGGGGGAGGACAAACAGGCAGATATGAAGTACACATTATTACTCACGGCATAGGCAGATGTCGTGCATGCAGAATTTAGGGAGCTAGTAAGTAGATTGAAAAAACAGGAGCCAGAAGGCAGTAATCTCTGGATTACCTCCAGTGCCACGTGAGAGTGAGTATAGAAATAGTAAATTGGTCAAGATGAATGCATGGCTGGAGGAAAGGTGCAAGAGGATGGGCTTCAGATTCCTGGGACATTAGGACCGCTTTTGGGAATGGTGGGATCTGTACAATGCAGACAGTTTGCACCTGAACCAACATGGATCCAGTGTTTTTGCAGGGAGGTTTGCTAGTGTTGTTGGGGAGGGTATAAACTAACTTGTCAGTGTGGGGGAGGGATTCTGAGGGAAGATTCAGCAGGAATAGATGCACAGCCAAAATTAGAAGAGACATCAAGTGACATAGGAAAGCAGAGAATGTCTCGACTACTTAAGTCACAAGGGAGTTTGTAAGATTGGATGGTATTTATTTCAATGCAAGGAGTCTGATGAACCCAGGGAGATGAATTTAGGGCACAAATTAAAACATGGGGATATGATTTCATGCTGTCACTGAGATATGGTTGAGAGAGGGATGGGATTGACAGCTCAATATTCCAGGATACAGGATTTTCAAGTGAGATATGGCAAGTGAGGTGTGGCAATTGTGATCAGGGAATCAAATACAGCAGTAAGGAGGGACAACACCTTGTAAGGCACTTCGACTGAAGCCAGCTGGATAGAACTTAAAAACCGAGAAGGAGCAATCAGATTGATGGGAGTGTTCTCCAGGCCCACAAGCAGACCGAGAGAAATAGAATAGCAGGTATGTGGACAGATCTCAGAGGTGTAAAAGTAATAGGGCAGTGACAGTGGACATTTCAGCTTCCTCAATATTAACTGTGGTAGTCAAAGTGTGAAAGGTTTAGAGGGAGCAGAATTCTTAACATGCAACCAGGAGAATGCTTTAAGCCAGTAAGGAGAAATGAAATGAAAATCGCTTATTGTCACGAGTAGGCTTCAATGAAGTTACTGTGAAAAGCCCCTAGTCGCCACATTCCGGCACCTGTCCGGGGAGGCTGGTACGGGAATCGAACCGTGCTGCTTGGTCTGCTTTAAAAGCCAGTGATTTAGCCCAGTGAGCTAAACCAGCCCCTGTAGGCCCTACAAGAGAGGGAGCGGTCCTGGTCTTAATTTTAGGTAACGTTGTTGAGCAAATGGCTGAAGGATCATTTGTGAACATTTTGCAAACAGTGTTCGTAACTCGCAGATGCGAGTCAGGATGGTATTGGTGCGGCGTTAGTTCAATGAGATGACACATCATCCTAGGCACCAGTAGCTTACGTGTCACGGGCAATGACACCCACTGAAACCAGATATGCACAGATTGAGAAGGAGTGCTTAGGTCTTCTGACCGGCATCCTCAAATTTCATGATTATGTCTATGGCCTGCCGACATTCACTGTCGAGACGGATCATCGGCCTCTGGCCCACATCATCCATAAGGACCTGAACGACATGATGCCTCGGTTGCAGAGAATCCTGCTTAAACTTAGGAGGCATGACTTCAATTTGGTGTACACGCCTGGCAAGGAGCTCATCTTAAGGATGACCTGACGGTGATCGATAGCGATGCCATCCTTCTCAAGCTGGACAGGATTGTCATTCCACTCAGTCTCCAGAGCTTGGTGCTGCACCAGATTCATGAGGGACACCTGGGCGTCGAGAAGTGCAGACGCAGAGCCAGGCAAGCTGGCCCGGCATCAGCCAGGACATCACGAACATGGTCCTGAACTGGGCTACCTGTCAGCAATTCCAACCAGGGCAGAGCAAGGAGATGCTCCAACCACATGACCAAGAGACCTCTCCGTGGTCCAAGATTGGCATCAACCTCTTCCATGCTAATGGCGCGACTACATATTGATCATTGACTACTTCTCAAACTACCCAGAGGTGCTGAAGCTACAAGAGCTCACCTCACGGACTGTCATCAAAGCCTGTAAGGAGGCGTTCTCAAGGCATGGCATCCCAATCACCGTCATGAGCGACAATGGCCCGTGCTTTCACAGTCGAGAATGGTCTATGTTTGCCAGGTTATACAGTTTCAACCATGTCACCTCCAGTCCGCATGGAAAAGTCAAGAAAGGGGGGCACATTGCTAAATAACTCATCTGCAAGTTCGCGGACTCTGCTTCCGACATACACCTTGCACTGCTCGCGTACAGGGCAACTCCATTGTCCGGGGATAGGACGGCCAGATCGGTGGCTCAACTCCTGTCAACGACGCTTCCAGCCATACACCTGCCCAACCTTGATCGCCTCCCGGTGCTGCAGAAGATGCAGCAGCTTCAAGACCGTCAAAAAAAGGGCTATGATGCCTATGCCTCCGATCTGGCCATGCTATCCCCGGCAGACACTGTCAGGATCAAGATACCGGATGGTGGGTGGTCTGCTCCGGCTGTCGCTGTTCGACAGGCCGCGCCCCGTTCTTATGTTGTACGTATGGTTGATGGCGCCAGCGTGCGAAGGAATCGATGTGCACTGCGCAAAGTTGCTTGCCCACAATCACTTTCCCCTCCATTTCCACATGTTGAATTGCCACCTCCAGATACCTCAAGCCACGAGGCCACCAGTCAGGCTTCCATCCCGCCTGTCAATGTGCCGTCATCCCCTCCACCTCCTCTCCGGTGGTCGACCAGGATAAGACGCAAGCCTCAGAGACTGGATTTATGAACATTTGTTTTGTTTGCTCTGTTGTGTATTCCTCAGTCAGTCACGTTAGACAGACTCATTCACATGTACTTCCATTCACATACACCAAAAAAACATAAAAAAGGGGGAGATGTCATGATATGCAAACATGCAGCTAATGAACACTTAGAAGAGGACACGACCAATGAGCAGTCAGGACACTCAGGGGTGGTATCTCACTATAAAAGGGATGAGGCAATCATACCCCGCCTCTTTCCACAGACCAACATCTACAGAGTGAGACAGGGTGTATCCTCAGCATCACACCCCAGCACGTGGCTTAGAGCAAGGCTGGTTCAGTTAGACTGAGTTACTACAATTAGGTTTGCAGAGAGTCGAACTCAGTGAGAACTGTGCTAATAGTTCAATAAACACATTGAACTCATTTCAAAGTCTGGAGCATCTTTTACTTAAAACTGCACCAAGTGGCAGCCTGTGTTATTCCAAACAACATAACACAACAACTCTAATAAGATTGAAGATGTGCAGTTGCGATCCCAGGCAGCCAAGGCTGTGGGCCAAGTGCTGGAAAATGGGATTAGAATAGTTAGCTGGTTGTTTTTGACTGGTGCAGACACGGTGGGCTTACAGATCTTTCTGTGCTGGAGGTTCCTGTGACTCTATAACTTTTTAAATCCACCTTCTCAAATTGTCCTGCCACATTTGAGAAATTTGGCAGTTGGCCAAAAATCAGTTTGCCTCTGAGCTAAAAATAGACAGCAGTTGTCCTCTCCAGAGTTTCCTGGTGGGTTGGGTCGTCTTAAAACGGCAGCTCACCTGCTTCCCCCCCTTCCCCCACTCCAAATCAAAAGCCCAGCCCAGTGGCTAATTAGAGCAGCGGGAATCATCACCAGCTGGAAGTATATAAGCAGCTGGTGAATGGCAGTTCCTTTGTGACCTCACAGTACGGTCACCTGCCTTTCAGAGCGCTGAGTTTGCGGATGCTCCGACTCTGTGCCAGGCTCCGCAGGCAAGACCAGGGGGAGGTCAAGCAGGGTTGGGGGATACAGAGACAAGTTTCTCCATTTCAGACAGATGGTAAGTTGGGGCTGGTGGGGGTGGAAGGGGCCAGACGGCAAAGACTTGAGTACAAAGGGCGGGGGGGGGGGGGGGGTTGCGGCAGTGAGGGGAGAGTGCTTTATGAGTCAAGTCATGGGCACGGGATGAGGCATGAAGCAGGAGGGCCAACCTTTTTCTGTGGGGTGGGAAGACAGGGGAGGGGTTCACTGAGGCACACGATTGTGGGGAGGAAAGACTGGGTAAGGTTGCACACAGAAACATGGAAAATAGAAGCCGGAGTAGGCCTTCCGGCCCTTCGAGTCTGTTCCGGCAATATGATCATGGCTCAGTAATATGTTCCCTTTTCCCCCCACATCTTTTGATCTGTTTAGCGCCTAGTGTTGTACCTAACTCCTGGAAAACATAAAATGCTTTGTCCTCCGCTGATTCCTGTGATAGCGAGTTGCACAGGTTTACCACTCTCTGGGTGAACAAATTTCTCCTCATCTTAGTCTGAAATGGTCAACCCAATATCCTCAGACTGTGACCCCTGGTTCTGGACACACCCACCATCAGGAACATCGGGCGGGATTCTCCGACCCCGTGCCATTGGCGCTGCCGCGGTCGGCGTAGCGCCGGTCGGGGTCTGGCGATTCTCTGCACGCAATGGGCCGAGTTAGGCCGAGTCCCGCCGGCGCCGTTCTCATGTGTTCCAACTCGGCGGGACCTTGGCCTTGATATTGCGAGGGCGGCCTGGTGGGGGCAATCCAACCCCGGGGGGGTGCCTGGCCTGCCCACCGATCGGTGGGCGGGCTTATCCTGGTGGGGGCCTGTATTCCTCTGTGCCGGGCTCCTATTGTTCTCTGCCATGTTGCGTCGGTGCCGGAGCGGAGAAGGCAAACTCTTGCTGGCCGTAACATGTATGTGCAAACTCGTGCCAGCCGTAGAGCGCATGCGCGGACCCACGGCGCCCGTTCTGATGGCCGTATCGGCAGCTTGAGCGTCATAAGGCTCCCTAGTGCCGTTCTGGCCCCCTGTGAGGCACAGGATCAATGTTCCCAGGGCCTGTTGATGGGCCGTAAAACGCTGCAGCATTTACAACAGCATCAATGCTTAGCCCCAGGATGAGGGAATCCCACCCATCATTCCTGAATCTACCCTCTCTCGTCCTGTTAGAATGTTATACGTTTCTATGAGATTCCCCTTCATTTTTATGAACTTCAGTAAATACAATCACAACTGACTCAAACCCTCCTCAAACGTCCATCCTGGTTTCCCAGGAATCAGTCTGTGACTGGGGAGGTGGGAAATTATTCAGAGTCAGAAAGCACAGAGGCTCGATAGGCTGGGACTTTTCTCCTGGAGTGTAGGAGGCTGTTTTAACGCAGTTCCTGGTTAGGATCTGGAAGCACTGCCTGTGAGTGTGGTGAAGGCAGATTTAATTGAGGCATTTAAGAGGCAAGTCTAAAAGGAAGCTACGGGAAGAAGGCCACATGGAGGGCAGTGAAAACAGTGCACAAATCGGTAGAATGAGTTTGGAAAGAGTGTTTCTTTTTTTATTGATTGGGTGTGGACATTGTCGGCAAGAACAGCCTTTTTTGCCCATCCCCAAATTGCCCTTGAACTGAGTGGCTTGTTAGGCCATTTCAGAGGGAAGTTAAGACTATAAGACCATAAGACATAGATGCAGAATTAGGCCACTCAGCCCATCGAGTCTGTTACACATTCAATCATGGTTGATACTTTTCTGATCCCCATTCTCCTGCCTTCTCCCCATAACCCCTGATCCCTTATTAATCAAGAACCTATCTATCTCTGTCTTAAAGACACTCAGTGAATTGGCCACCACAGCCTTCTGCGGCAAAGAGTTCCACAGATTCACCACCACCTGGCTGATGAAAATCCTCCTCATCTCTGTTTTAAAGGATCGTCACTTCTGTCAGAGATGGTGTCCTCTGGTTCTAGTTTTTCCTTCAAGTGGCAACATCCTCTCCACATCCACTCTATCCAGGCCTCGCAGTATCCTGTAAGATTCAATAAGATCCCCCCTTATCCTGCAAAACTCCAACGAGTACAGACCCAGAGTCCTCAACCGTTCCTCATATGACAAGTTCTTCATTCCAGGGATCATTCTTGTGAACCTCCTCTGGACTCTTTCCAAGGCCAGCGCATCTTTCCTTAGATAAGAGGCGCAAAACCGCTCACAATACTCCAAATAGAGATTCAGAAGTACATCCCTGGTCTTGTATTCTAGCCCTCTTGACATGAATGCTAACATTGCATTTGCCTTCCTAACTGCCAACTGAACATGCACATTAACCTTAAGAGAATCATGAGCAAGGACTCCCAAGTTCCTTTGTGCTTCTGATTTTCTCAGTATTTCCCCATTTGGAAAATAGTCTATGCCTAAATTCCTCCTTTCAAAATGCATTACCTTGCACTTTTCCACATTGTATTCCATCTGCCACTTCATTGACCACTCTCCTAGCCTGTCCAAGTCCTTCTGCAGCCCCCTTGCTTCCTCAATACTACCTGTCCCACTACAGATCTTTGTACAATCTGCAAATTTAGCAACAGTGCCTTCAGTTCCTTCTTCCAGATCATTAATGTATATTGTAAAAAGTTGTGGTCCCAGCACAGACCCCTGAGGCACACCACTAGTCACCGGCTGCCATCCTGAAAAAGACCTCTTTATCCCCACTCTCTGCCTTCTGCCAGTCACCCAATCCTCTATCCATGCCAGGATCTTACCCTTTACACCATGGGCTCGTAACTTATTTAACAGTATCCTGTGCTGCACCTTGTCAAAGGCCTTCTGGAAATCAAATAAATCAAGTCCATTGGTTCTCCTTTGTCTAACTTCCTTGTTACCTCCTCAAAGAACAGATTTGTCAGACATGACCTTCCCTTGACGAAGCCGTGCTGACTCAGTCCTATTTTATCATGCACTTCCAAGTACTCCGCGATCTCATCTTTAATAATGGACTCTAAAATCTTACCAATGACCAAAGTCAGGCTAACCAGCCTATAATTTCCCATCTTCTGCCTCCCTCTCTTCTTAAATAGTGATGTTACATTAGCCACTTTCCAGTCCTCTGGGGCCCTTCCTGCCTCAAGTGATTCCTGAAAAATCACCACCAATGTCTCCATAATCTCCTCAGCTATCTCTTTTAGAACCCTGGGGGTAGTCCATCCGATCAGGTGACATATCCACCTTCAGATTTTCAGTTTCCCCAAAACCTTCTCCTTAGTAATGGTCACTGCACTCACCTCTGCCCCCTGGTTCTCCTGGAGCTCTGGCATCCCACTGGTGTCTTCCACTATGAATACTGATGCAAAGTAACTATTCAGTTTGTCTGCTATTTCTTTGTTTCCTATTATTACTTCTCCAGCCAAGTTTTCCAGTGGTCCAATGTCTATTTCTGCCTCTCTTTTACCTTTTATATATTGAAAAAACCTCTTCCTATCTTCCTTTATATTACTAACTAGCATGTGCTCACATTTCATCTTCTCTCCCCTTACTGCTTTTTAGTTGTCCTTTGCTCGCTTTTAAAGGCTTCCTAATCCTCTGGCTTCTCACTAATCCTCACCATTTTGTATGCTTTTTCTTCATGCTGTCCTTGACTTCCCTCGTCAAGCATGGATGCCTTGTCCTCCCCTTAGCATGTTTCCTCCTCCTTGCGATGAATTTCTGTTGTGCCTCCTGAATAACCACCAAAAACACCGGCCATTGTTGTGCCACTGTCTTCCCTGCTGGGCTCCTTTTCCAATAATAATAATCGCTTATTGTCACAAGTTGGCTTCAATTAAGTTACAAAGTTACTGTGAAAAGCCCCCAGTCGCCACATTCCATCGCTTGTTCTGGGAGGCCGGTGCGGGAATTGAACCTACGCTGCAGGCCTTGTTCTGCATTACAAGCCAGCTGTTGAGCCCACTGTGCTAAACCAGCCCCAATCAACTCTGGCCAGCTCCTCCCTCATGTCTTTGCAGTTACCCTTATTTAATTGTAATACCATTACATCTGATTCCGGCTTCACCCTCTCAAACTGCAGGGTAAATTCTATCATATTGTGGTCACTGCTCCCTAAGGGTTCCTTCACCTTAAGATCCCAAATCAGGTCTGCCTCATTACACATCACCAAATCCAGAATTGCCTGTTCCCTAGTAGCACCTGTTACAAGCTGCTCCAACAAACCATCTCTTAAACATTCCACAAATTCCTTTTCTTGGAATCCATTACCAATCTGATTTTCCCAGTTCACCTGCATATTGAAGTCCCCTATGATTATTGTAACATTGCCTATTTTACATGCTTTCACAACTCCCAATTTATTTCATGCCCCACATCCTGACTACTGCTAGGGGGCCTGCTCATAACTCCCATCAGGATCTTTTTACCTTTGCTCAACTGTACCCACACAAATTCTATGCCTTCTGATCCTATATCGCTCCTTGCTATCGATTTAACTTCATTCCTTACTAACAATGCAACCCCGCCCTCTTTGCCCATTTACCTGTCCTTTCGATAGGACACATATCCTTGTATATTTAGATCCCAGCACTGATCCCCCGGCAGCCACCTCTTGGTGATGCCCACAACATCGTACCGGCCAATTTCAACGTGAGCAACAAGCTCATTTACCTTGTTCTGTATACATGATAGTCAGGTAAGTTTGGTAGATTTCCTTCCCGTAAGGACATCAGTGAATCAGATGTTTTTGTTCCCCAACAATCAACAATGGTTTCATGGATCATCATTTGACTTTTTGGGCAGGATTGTCTGCGAACCGGCGGCAACTCCGGCGGCAACTTGGGCGCCGAGGAGAGGCACCGGCACCGGAATCCTTCGCACCTTCAGGGGTTAGGCTGACGCCGGAGTGGTTTGCGCCCTGCCTGCCGGCGCGGAAGGGGCTTGGCATCATGCCAACCGGCGCCATAGCGCCTTTGCCAGCCGGCATGAGTTGGCGCACGTGCGGGAGTGCCAGCGTGTGCTGGCATCAGCCGAGCACATGTACAGGGGGATCATCTCCACGTCGGATATTGTGGAGGAGCACAGCAGCCGACGTGGAGGAATAGAGTGCCCCCACGGCACAGGCCCGCCGGCGGATCGGTGGGCCCCGATTGCGGGCCAGGCCACCGTGGGGGCACATCCCAGGGCCAGATCTCCACATGCACCCCGAGGACCTCAGAGGCCACCGCGCAGCCAGGTCCCGCTGGTAAGTACCTACTCTAATTTACGCCGGCAGGTCCGGTCGAAAACGGGTGGCTTTTGGCCCATCATGGGCCGGATAATCGCTGGGGGGCTGCTGCCAGTGGCCGCCAACCAGCGCGGCACGATTCCCGCCTGTGCCAAATCCCCAGCGCCGGAGAATTCGGCAGCCGGCGGAGACAGGATTCACGTCGCCCCCAGACGATTCTTCGACCCGGCCCTTTATTTCCAGACATTGTTATTTCAAATTTCACCATCTGCCATGGCAGGATTCAAATCTGGGTGCCCAGAACATTGCTCTGGGTGTTTGATAACCTGCCCAGTGACAATACCACTTCGCCATCGCCTCAGGAAGGGACGAGGTCAAAGGGCAGGTATTTTATCTTCTCCGCTTCCACTGGAAGGTGGGTGAGAACAGGCGAGGTTTGGGGTGATTTGAGTAAATGTGAATTGAACATTGAATAATTCATTCACAGACACCGCAGTAAAATTGTTCGATTTAGTTCATTTCGGTTTTCCTGTTAACATCCTCCTCCATTACCCAATTATTTTACCACCTGCAAAAGTTGAAATTATGCCTTGCACACCCAAATCCATATTATTAATATTTACCCAAAGTGTAATTATACTATTGCAGATTAAATGAAATGAAAACCGCTTATTGTCATGAGTAGGCTTCAATGAAGTTACTGTGAAAAGCCCCTAGTCACCACATTCCGGGGCCTGTCTGGGGAGGCTGATACGGGAATCGAACCGTGTTGCTGGCCTGCTTGGTCTGCTTTAAAAGCCAGCGATTTACTTCACCCAGTCTGAAAAACAATTGTTCACCGTGACTCTCTGGTTTCTGTCACTGAGATAATTCTGTATCAATGCTGCCAATCACTTTAAACCCATGCGTTTAAATGTTGCTATCATATTGTAATTTCACAAACACCTTTTGAAAGTGTATAAACACAACAACAGCTGTACAATCCCCATTATCCATTAAATATCGAAATGAAGTTTTTCAAACAGGATTCCCCTTGAACAATGATGTGGAGATGCCGGCGTTGGACTGGGGTGGGCAAAATAAAATGTCTTACAACACCAGGTTAAAGTCCAATAGGTTTATCTGGAATCACTAGCTTTCGGAGAGCCTGATGAAGGAGCTACGCTCCGAAAGCTAGTGATTCCAGACAAGCCTGTTGGACTTTAACCTCTTGAAAAAGGCAGAATTTCCACCGAGTCTCAATCAGGAGCCAGCATTCCCGCAGCATCCGGTAAACTAAGAGAGATGCAGTTTATCAGCTTCCACACGGGTTCATGTCGACTCAAATAGTGGGATTCATGCCTGACAAAGAACCTTTATTATACTCGGAAAATTCAACAGCCACAGCTGGAGTCAGAACATGAGTTTGGAATCTCACTCCCAGCACACGTGGGAAACCTACCCAGATTCTGGGAACATAAATCCTGCAGGTTTCAAAGAAGTAGCCCAAATGACCCTTCAACCCACTAGTCACATGTGAACGAGGAACACTCTGGGATTGACAATTGTGGAATTCTTTGGTCAGTGTGTCAGTCTGTACAGAAAGTTTCAAACGTGACAGGTTAAAGAGTGAATTGCTGTTTTATATTCTGTTGTTACTTTGAAGGAACATAGAACATAGAACATAGAACGATACAGCGCAGTACAGGCCCTTCGGCCCACGATGTTGCACCGACATGAGAAGTCAAAAACTAAAGGCTATCTAACCTACACTATGCCATTATCATCCATATGCTTATCCAATAAACTTTTAAATGCCCTCAATGTTGGCGAGTGCACTACTGTAGAACATCTGACATACCTGCAGAATTATTAAAATATAGATAATTGAAAAGTTTCCCCAGGCCGACCTCCAGTGCATGTTCCATATCCATTCCAGAAACCTCCGTTTCAACCAATTGGTGGCTTTTGAATTTCATTACATCATAACTCTAAGATTAGAAGAGAAAATCGATTACGATATGACAACTGAACTAACACCAAAATAGATCAGTGTTGAGAGGATTGTCCTCAGTTCCAAGGTGTGGTCACAGTATTCATGTCCTGGATGGACTGACCATGTAAAAGATTTCGGAGTTTTGATGGAATTGTTGGCATCAGCACTTCCAGATTAATTTTGATTCCTCTCTCACTTTGTCAACTTTAGTGTTCTGCACTCTGGGCCTTGTCCCTTCCCCATTTTTAAAAAACAATAAACATACATAGTGAAAAGTTTGTTGACGTTTTTCTACACTGAATCAATACAATGAACACATTCCCAGTTTTGTAACCCCCACAAGACCCATGGGGACAACCCGCCCAATCTACCTGTGGGGCACGTGGATTATGAGCTCGCCCGGTGAGGGGTGGAGGCCCATTAATTTAATCAGATAAAAGGCGGCCTAGGAAGAAACCGGCATCTTCAGATGGTCCTGGCTGGGATGAGCTGTGCACTTCACTTAGCTTAGCTGAAGGAGCTGAGTAAAATATACCCATGTTTACTGATGATACAAATCTAGCTGGGAATGTAAGCTGTAAGCAGGACACAAAGAAGCCCACAGGTACAGGCAGGATGGGTAAATGGACAATACCTTGCCGGGCAGAGATGGCAATACTGCACAGCCCGCTCCACCAGCTGTTAAGAAGGGGCACCAGTGGGTATGCCCCCCCCACCGCACCAGAAGAGATTCATGGAGATGAAACAGAGATTTCCCTCTAAGAAATTGCTTACCCATTTCAAACCAGCCAAGTTGCTTCTACTCACATGTTGTGGAGATGCCGGCGTTGGACTGGGGTGAGCACAGTAAGAAGTCTTACAACACCAGGTTAAAGTCCAACAGGTTTGTTTCAAACACGAGCTTTCGGAGCACGGCTCCTTCTTCAGGTGACTGGAAAGGCTTGTTCCAGAAATGTTTATATAGACACAGTCAGAGATGCCCCGGAATGCGAGCACCTGCAGGCAATCAAATCATCAAAGATGCAGAGAGAGAGGTAACTCCAGGTTAAAGAGGTGTGAATTGTCCCAAGCCAGTTCAGTCGGTAGGCCTCTGCAAGTCCAGGCTTGTTGGTGGGGGGCCACCAACAAGCCTGGACTTGCAGAGGCCTACCGACTGAACTGGCTTGGGACAATTCACACCTCTTTAACCTGGAGTTACCTCTCTCTCTGCATCTTTGATGATTTGATTGCCTGCAGGTGCTCGCATTCCGGGGCATCTCTGACTGTGTCTATATAAACATTTCTGGAACAAGCCTTTCCATTCACCTGAAGAAGGAGCCGTGCTCCGAAAGCTCGTGTTTGAAACAAACCTGTTGGACTTTAACCTGGTGTTGTAAGACTTCTTACTCTACTCACATGTGACACTTCTCCTTACGGAGTGGGGGCCGTGTTTGCACATCGAATGTGCGACGGATTGGAACAGCCTATCACATTCGCGTCCTGCACACTGGCTGACGAGAGCACAATTATGCGCAAATTGAGAAGATACAATTTAGTGACATTAAGTCTGTTATAAGTTTCCTTTCAGAAAGTGGGTTTGATTCAGTGAATACAGGAGGAGCTGGAACAATCCCCAAGTGTACATTCCTTCACATTGTCTCACTAACTCATCCCAGTTCCCATACCGACCCATCTCTTGATCCGGTGCTGGAGAAGTAATCCCTGATATTTTCCTTACTACTCTACCTGGTAGTGAAGACCAATCAGGCGATGGCAGCTCCTGTATAAAATGTTAAGAAGAGCCGAGGACCGATTCCAGTCCAGTCTCATGTCTCAGGGTTGGCGTGTGAGCTGTCGCAGCGCCGCACATGTACCCCAAAAAACAGGCATTAAATAATTTGTACTGGTCCAAACAATAGAGAATGCGGTAAACTCTGAACTATACTTACCCCGCTCTGAATTACGAAAATGGGTTTAAAGCAGTGAACTTCTTCACAGAGGTCGAGCACCTTGTCTACCGCATTCTGTGCAGCGAGTTGGTTCCAGAAGAGGACAGACACGGTTAAGAAGATTCTCAGCATCTTGGTGTCGGCTCAGATCACTGGTGAAGCCACTGAATGACTCTCAGCACCTTCAGCTCGATCTGCAGTTTGAGCAGAGAGCTCAGAGATTTTTATCCTGTTTTAGGGAGATGATTTTGAATAAAGTTTAGCTACAGGCATGAACATCATGCATTGAAGAAATGCCCCAGATAATTAACTATGGAAATGTTTCTTCGTCCCAAATGTGATGAATTTAGAAATCATTAACCATGTGAGTGCTGGTTGCTGGGAAGTCTGCACTGTCCGCGGCAGCTATTTCATTATTAGTTCCAATTCACATACTCAGGATTGACCTCCCTGTTTGCAAGGTGAGTGGAATGGAAGATTCTGGTGTTAGTGACCCAGCAGAAACCAATTTCACATTCGGGTTTCATATCCGCTCAATTTTATTTGCTGGGTTTCCTGCACCGGCAGCAACTGTGAACAAAGTGACCATGCTGCACTCCAACCACGGCACAGACCACTATTTCCTCAGTGCGTTGGTCAGGCTGCTGTGCCTCCCACATTTCACATTGTTTCTCTTTCATCTCCCCTTTTCCAAGACTGGCTGAGGTACATTGTCATTGTGTCATAATCATAACAGCACTTACGAGGTGGCAATGATTAAACTCCCCGTGACCCTCGCCGAGTATTCCCCCCCCATGAAAGGGGACAGGGAACCTGAAATAATGTATAGTTATGGTCTGTATCAGGTCGGCCAGTTCTGGTACCAATAGGAGAGACTCGGTGAGGGGGCTGGATTCTCCATTTCTGAGACTAAGTGTTGATTCGTGGAGTTTCCCGACAGCAAATCTGGTACAAATATGTAAACAGATTATGGAAAGATGTAGGAGCAACTGGTGATAGGAGGAGATTTTAATTTTCCCAACATTGACTGGGATACACTTAGTGTCAGAGATCTAGATGGAGCAGAATTTGTAAGGAACATCCAGGAGGGTTTTCTAGAGCAGTATGTAAATAGTCCAACTCGGGAAGGGGGCATACTGGACCTGGTGTTGGGGAATGAGCCTGGCCAGGTGGTTGAAGTTTCAGTCGGGGATTACTTTGGGAATAGTGATCACAATGCAACAGGGTGGTGGTGATAGGAGATTTTAATTTTCCCAACATTGACTGGGATACACTTAGTGTCAGAGATCTAGATGGAGCAGAATTTGTAAGGAACATCCAGGAGGGATTTCTAGAGCAGTATGTAAATAGTCCAACTCGGGAAGGGGGCATACTGGACCTGGTGTTGGGGAATGAGCCTGGCCAGGTGGTTGAAGTTTCAGTCGGGGATTACTTTGGGAATAGTGATCACAATGCTGTAAGTTTTAGAATACTCATGGACAAAGACGAGAGTGGTCCGAAAGGAAGAGTGCTAGATTGGGGGAAGGCCAACCACACCAAAATTTGGCAGGAGCTGGGGAATGTGGATTGGGAGCAGCTGTTTGAAGGTAAATCCACATTTGATATGTGGGAGGCTTTTAAAGAGAGGTTGATTAGAGTACAGGACAGACGTGTCTCTGTGAAAATGAAGGATAGAAATGGCAAGATTAGGGAATCATGGATGACAGGTGAAATTGTGAGACTAGCTAAGAGGAAAAAGGAGGCATACATAAGGTCTAGGCGACTGAAGACATACGAAGCTTTGGAAGAATATCGAGAATGTAGGACCAATCTGAAATGAGGAATCAAGAGGATTAAAAGGGGTCATGAAATATCTTTAGCGAACAGAGTAAAGGAAAATCCCAAAACCTTTTATTTATATATAAGGAGCAAGAGGGTAACTAGAGAAAGGGTTGGCCCACTCAAGGACAAAGAAGGAAAGTTATGCGTGGAGTCAGAGAAGATGGGTGAGATTCTTAACGAGTACTTTGCATCGGTATTCATCAAGGAGAGGGACATGACGGATGTTGAGGTTAGGGATAGATGTTTGATTACTCTAGGTCAAGTCGGCATAAAGAGGGAGGATGTTTTGGATATTCTAAAAGGCATTAAGGTGGATAAGTCCCCAGGTCCAGATGGGATCTATCCCAGGTTACTGAGAGAAGTGAGAGAGGAAATAGCTGGGGCCTCAACAGATATCTTTGCAGTATCCTTGAACACGGGTAAGGTACCGGAGGACTGGCGAATTGCTAATGTTGTCCCCTTGTTTAAGAAGGGTAGCAAGGATAATCTGGGTAATTATAGACCGGTGAGCCTGACGTCAGTGGTAGGGAAGCTGCTGGAGAAGATACTGAGGGATAGGATCTATTCCCATTTGGAAGAAAATGGGCTTATCAGTGATAGGCGACATGGTTTTGTGCAGGGAAGGTCATGTCTTACCAACTTAATAGAATTCTTTGAGGAAGTGACAAAGTTGATTGATGAGGGAAGGGCTGTAGATGTCATATACATGGACTTCAGTCAGGCATTTGATAAGGTTCCCCATGGTAGGCTGATGGAGAAAGTGAAGTCTCATGGGGTCCAGGGTGTACTAGCTAGTTGGATAAAGAACTGGCTGGGCAACAAGAGACAGAGAGTAGTAGTGGAAGGGAGTTTCTCAAAATGGAGAACTGTGACCAGTGGTGTTCCACAGGGATCCGTGCTGGGACCACTGTTGTTTGTGATATACATAAATGATCTGGAGGAAGGTACAGGTAGTCTGATTAGCAAATTTGCAGATGACACTAAGATTGGTGGAGTAGCAGATAGTGAAGGGGACTATCAGAGAATACAGCAGAATATAGATACATTGGAGAGTTGGGCGGAGAAATGGCAGTTGGAGTTCAATCCGGGCAAATGCGAGGTGATGCATTTTGGAAGAAATGAGATGAAAATAGCTTATTGCCACAAGTAGGCTTCAAATGAAGTTACTGTGAAAAGCCCCTAGCCGCCACATTCCGGCGCCTGTTCAGGGAGGCTGGTATGGGAATTCAAGAGCCAATTCAAGAGTGAACTATACAGTAAATGTAAAAGCCCTGTGGAAAATTGATGTACAGAGAGATAGAACATAGAACAGTACAGCACAGGCCCTTCGGCCCTCGATGTTGTGCCGAGCAATGATCACCCTACTTAAACCCACGTAACCCGTATACCCGTAACCCAACAATCCCCCCATTAACCTTACACTACGGGCAATTTAGCATGGCCAATCCACCTAACCCACACATCTTTGGACTGTGGGAGGAAACCGGAGCACCCGGAGGAAACCAACGCACACACGGGGAGGACGTGCAGACTCCACACAGACAGTGACCCAGCCGGGAATCGAACCTGGGACCCTGGAGCTGTGAAGCATTGATGCTAACCACCATGCTACCGTGAGGATCTGGGTGTTCAGGTCCATTGTACCCTGAAGGTGGCTGCGCAGGTCGATGGAGTGGTCAAGAAGGCATACGGCATGCTTTCCTTCATCGGAAGGGGTATTGAGTACAAGAGTTGGCACGTCATGTTACAGTTGTATAATTATGTGGAGATGCTGGCGTTGGACTGGGGTGAGCACAGTAAGAAGTCTTACAACACCAGGTTAAAGTCCACCAGGTTTGTTTCAAACACGAGCTTTTGGAGCACTGCTCCTTCAACACTTGGAACACTTCAGCAGTCAAGAGCATTCAGCCTCTGATCTCCGGGTAAGCGTTCTCCAAGGCGGCCTTCAGGACATATGACAACGCAGAATTGCCGAGCAGAAACTTATAGCTAAGTTCCGCACACATGAGTGCGGCCTCAACCAGGATCTTGGATTCATGTTGCATTACATTCACCCCCCCACCATCTGGCCTGGACTGGCAAAATCCTACCAACTGTCCTGGCTTGAGACAATTCACACCTCTTTAACCTGGGATCATCCCCTATCTCTGGATCTGTAATGATTTGATTCCCCGCAAATGCTCGCATTCCAAGCATTGTCTGGCATCTCTGACTTTGTCTATATAAATATTTCTGGAACATACCTCTCCATTCACCTGAGGAAGGAGCAGTGCTCCGAAAGCTCGTGTTTGAAACAAGCCTGTTGGACTTTAACCTGGTGTTGTAAGACTTCTTACAGTTGTATAAGTCTTTGGTTCGGCCACATTTGGAATACTGCGTACAGTTCTGGTCGCCACATTACCAAAAGGATGTGGATGCTTTGGAGAAGATGCAGAGGAGGTTCACCAGGATGTTGCCTGGTATGGAGGGCGCTAGCTATGAAGAAAGGTTGAGTAGATCTGGATTATTTTCATTAGAAAGATGGAGGTTGAGGGGGGACCTCATTGAGGTCGACAAAATCATGAGAGGTATGGACAGGGTGGATAGCAAGAAGCTTTTTCCCTGAGTGGGGGACTCAATCACTTGGGGTCACAAATTCAACGTAAGAGGGGAAAAGTTTAAGGGAGATATGCATGGAAAGTTCTTTACGCAGAGGGTGGTGGGAGCCTGGCACGCATTGCCGGCAGAGGTGGTAGAGGTGGGCATGATAGCATCATTTGAAAATGAAATGAAAATTGCTTATTGTCGCGAGTAGGCTTCAATTAAGTTACTGTGAAAAGCCCCTAGTCACAACATTTCGCCGCCTGTTCGGGGAGGTTGGTACAGGAATTGAACCGTGCTGCTGGCCTGCCTTGGTCTGCTTTAAAAGCCAGTGATTTAGCTCAGTGTGTTAACCAGCCCCTATCATTATTTAAGATGTATCTAGACAGATACATAAATGGGCAGGGAGCAGAGGGATACAGATCCTTAGAAAATAGGCGACAGTTTTAGATAGAGGATCTGGATCGCCGCAGGCTTGGAGGGCCGAAGGGCCTGTTCCTGTGCTGTAATTTTTCTTTGTTCTTTGTTCTTTGGCACCGCACCTGGACCGATTCTGCTGCTGTTGAGGGACCTGCACCGGCACCACGTGGAACACAATCAATCCCAATGGGAAACGGTGCCGGATTCACTGGGCCCGTGATTGACACTCAGGAAGCTGACAAGTTGCAGCCGCAGATGCACACTGCACTCCCCACACACACCATCCCAGCCAACAAAGTGGCAGTAAGACGCACGGCCCAATGATTTATGCACACCAAGCTGGAAACCCTCCCGGGCGTCATGGAGGAGACACGGATCACCCTGTATCCCAGCCCTGGAAGGAGGTGCCAACTGCTGCCATTCACTGTGCCTGGGCACAAGGGCAGAGGTGGTCAGCACCGTAGGCAACTCTGTCCGGACCGGCCAGCAGTGCCGGAAAAACCACATAACCTCCTCAGGGTCTCCAGGGTGAGTAGGTAGAACTGTTACCCTGGCACTGACCCGTGTTCCACACACCCGTAACCCCACTACCCCCAACCCAGAGTGCCGCAGAATCACCATCCTGCACCAGATCCTGGAACCCACGCCGGGCTCCAGAGCCCATGGCCGGGTGCCCTGGCCACTGAGGCCACCAGCTACCCACTCCCTGGGCTTCATGTGTCTGTCTGTCTAACACCGTCATTTTCTGTTTGCCCCCCCCCCAGCCCCAAGGAGAAGGCCGCCCATAGTTGTCAGGAGCGGAGACAACTGGAAGGGGACAGCCAGACCTGCAGCCCCTGCCCCTGGCGGATCTTGTGGGCTGAACAAGGCCAACGCCATGCCACCGGGACACCTGAGCATCAGACCCATCCAGACCAGGTCGCCCCATAAGATGGCCGCTAACAGGGACCCAGGTCGCAGGGCGGGAATTGCTCCAGCACATCGTCCCTCTGCTGCGCGATGTTGTGGAGGACGCAGCAGGCCACCACAATACGGGTGACCCTCTGAGCGTCATACTGGAGGACTCTGCAGAGCGGTCCAGGCACCTGAAGCATACCTTCAGGAGGCTGAACACCATTCGATCACGCACGAGGCCGCTGTATGGGTGTCCTTGTATCGGGTCTCCGCATCAGTCTGTGGCCACTGGATAGGTGTCATCAGCTACGGCCGCAGTGGATAACCCTTGTCTCCCAGGAGCCAAGCTCCCAGCAAAGGGGGCCGGTCCATTTCAGTTTGTGTAGAGCAGCCTGTCATCAGCAGGAAGGCCACCATGCAGCGACCAGCAGGAAGGCCACCATGCAGCGACCAGCAGGAATGCCACCATGCAGCGACCAGCAGGAAGGCCACCATGCAGCGACCAGCAGGAAGGCCACCATGCAGCGACCAGCAGGAATGCCACCATGCAGCGACCAGCAGGAAGGTCACCATGCAGCGACCAGCAGGAAGGTCACCATGCAGCGACCAGCAGGAAGGTCACCTTGCAGTGACCAGCAGGAATGCCACCATGCAGCGACAGCAGGAAGGCCACCATGCAGCGACAGCAAGAAGGCCACCGTGTAGCGACCAGCAGGAAGGCCACCATGCAGCGACCAGCGGGAAGGTCACCTTGCAGCAACCAGCAGGAAGGCCACCATGCAGCGACCAGCAGGAAGGCCACCATGCAGCGACCAGCAGGAAGGCCACCATGCAGCGACCAGCAGGAAGGCAACCATGAAGCGACCAGCAGGAAGGCCACCTTCTGCCGACCAGCAGGAAGGCCACCATGCAGCGACAGCAGGTAGGCCACCATGCAGCGACCAGCAGGAAGGCCACCATGCAGCGACCAGCAGGAAGGTCACCATGCAGCGACCAGCAGGTAGGCCACCATGCAGCGACCAGCAGGAAGGCCACCTTGTGCCGACCAGCAGGAAGGCCACCATGCAGTGACCATCAGGAAGGCCACCATGCAGTGACCAGCAGGAAGGCCACCATGCAGCGACCAGCAGGAAGGTCACCATGCAGCGAATATCAGGAAGGTCACCTTGCAGCGACCAGCAGGAATGCCACCATGCAGCGACAGCAGGAAGGCCACCATGCAGCGACAGCAAGAAGGCCACCGTGTAACGACCAGCAGGAAGGCCACCATGCAGCGACCAGCGGGAAGGTCACCTTGCAGCAAACAGCAGGAAGGCCACCATGCAGCGACCAGCAGGAAGGCCACCATGCAACGACCAGCAGGAAGGCCATCATGCAGCGACCAGCAGGAAGGCCACCATCAGCGACCAGCAGGAAGGTCACCATGCAGCGACCAGCAGGTAGGCCACCATGCAGCGACCAGCAGGAAGGCCACCTTGTGCCGACCAGCAGGAAGGCCACCATGCAGTGACCAGCAGGAAGGCCACCATGCAGTGACCAGCAGGAAGGCCACCATGCAGCGACAAGCAGGAAGGTCACCATGCAGCGAATATCAGGAAGGCCACCATGCAGCGATCAGCAGGTAGGCCACTGTGCAGCAACCAGCAGGTAGGCCACCATGCAGCGACCAGCAGGAAGGCCACCATGCAGCGACCAGCAGGAAGGGCATCATGCAGCGATCAGCAGGTAGGCCACCTTGTGCCGACCAGCAGGAAGGCCACCATGCAGCGACCAGCAGGAAGGGCACCATGCAGCGACCAGCAGGAAGGCCACCATGCAGCGACCAGCAGGAAGGCCACCATGCAGCGACCACCAGGAAGGCCACCAGGCAGCGACCAGCAGGAAGGCCACCATTCAGCGACCAGCAGGAAGGCCACCATGCAGCGACCAGCAGGAAGGCCACTTAGCAGCGACCAGCAACCTTGGCCATCCAGTCACACCTTTCCACTCCACACCCATGTCCCTCCTGTCACACTGCCCCACCCACACCCAGGCCCCTCCAGTCACACCTTCCTACCCCACACCCAGGCCCCTCCTCTCACACCTTCCTACCCCACACCCAGGCCCCTCCTGTCACACCTTCCCACTCCGCACCCAGGGCACTTCTGTCACACTGCCCCACCCACACCCAGGGCACTCCTCTCACACCTTCCCACCCCACACCCAGGGCACTCCTGTCACACTGCCCCACCCACACCCGGCCCCTCCTGTCACACTGCCCCACCCACACCCAGGGCACTCCTCTCACACCTTCCCACTCCACACCCAGGGCACTCCTGTCACACTGCCCCACCCACACCCGGCCCCTCCTGTCACACTGCCCCACCCACACCCAGGGCACTCCTCTCACATCTTCCCACTCCGCACCCAGGGCACTCCTGTCACACTGCCCCACCCACACCCAGGCCCCTCCTGTCACACTGCCCCACCCACACCCAGGGCCCTCCTGTCCCGCCTTCCCACCCACACACAGGGCCCTCCTGTTACACCTTCCCACCCACACACAGGGCCCTCCTGTCACACCTTCCCACCCACACACAGGGCCCTCCTGTTACACATTTCCACCCCACACCCAGGGCCCCTTCTGTCACACCATCCCACCCCACACCCAGGGCCCTCCTGTCACACCTTCCCACCCCACACCCAGGCCCCTCCTGTTACACCTTCCCACCCACACCCAGGCCCCTCCTGTCACACCTTCCCACCCCACACCCAGGCCCCTCCTGTTACACCTTTCCATCCCACACACAGGGCCCTCCTGTCACAGCTTCCCTTCCCACACCCAGGGCCCCTCCTGTTACACCTGTCCACCCCACACTCAGGGCCCCTCCTGTCACTCCATCCCACCCCACACCAAGGGCCCCCCTGTCACACCTTCCCACCCCACACCCAGGGCCCCTCTTGTCACACAGCCCCACTCACACCCAGGGCCCTCCTGTCCCAATTTCCCACTCCACAGCCAGGGCCCTCCTGTCACACCGCCCCACACCACACCCAGGCCCCTCCTGTCACCTTCCCACCCCATACCCAGGCCCCTCCTGTCACTCCTTCCCACCCCACACTCAGGCCCCTCCTGTCACTCCTTCCCACCCCACACCCAGGCCCCTCCTGTTACACCTTTCCACACACACCCAGGGCCCTCCTGTCACACCTTCCCACCCCACACCCAGGCCCCTCCTGTCACACCTTCCCACCCCACACCCAGGGCACTCCTGTCACACTGCCCCACTTCACACCCGGGCCCCTCCTGTCACACCTTCCCAGCCCACACCCAGGGCCCTCCTGTCACACCTTCCCACCCCACACCCAGGCCCCTCCTGTCACTCTGCCCCACCCCACACACTGGCCCCTCCTGTCACACCTCCCACCCCACACCCAGGCCCCTCCTGTCACAACTTCCCACCCCACACCCGGGCCCCTCCTGTCACACATTCCCACCCCACACCCAGGCCACTCCTGTAACACTGCCCCACCCCACAACTAGGCCCCTCCTGTCACACCTTCCCACCTCACTCCCAGGGCCCTCCTGTCACACCTTTCCACCCACACCCAGGCCCTTCCTGTCACATCTTCCCACTCCACACCCTGGCCCCTCCTCTCACACCTTTCCACCTCACTCCCAGGGCCCTCCTGTCACACCGTCCCACCCCACACCCAGGCCCCTCCTGTCACACCGGCCCCCCCCACACCAAGGGCCCTCCTGTCACACATTCCCACCCCACACCCAGGGACCTCCTGTCACACCTTCCCACCCCACTCCCAGGGCCCTCCTGTCACACCGTCCCACCCCACACCCAGGCCCCTCCTGTCACACCGCCCCCCCCCCCACACCAAGGGCCCTCCTGTCACACTGCCCCACCCCACACCCAGGGCCGTCCTGTCACACATTCCTACCCCACACCCAGGGACCTCCTGTCACACCTTCCCACCCCACACCCAGGGCCCTCCTGTCACACATTCCCACCCCACACCCAGGGACCTCCTGTCACACATTCCCACCCCACACCCAGGGACCTCCTGTCACACCTTCCCACCCCACACCCAGGGCCCTCCTGTAACACTGCCCCACCCACACCCAGGGCCGTCCTGTCACACCTTCCCACCCCACACCCAGGGCCCTCCTGTCACACATTCCTACCCCACACCCAGAGACCTCCTGTCACACCTTCCCACCCCACACCCAGGGCCGTCCTGTCACACTGCCCCACCCCACACCCAGGGCCCTCCTGTCACACCTTCCCACCCCACACCCAGGCCCCTCCTGTAACACTTCCCCAACCCACACCCAGGCCCCTCCTGTCACACTGCCCCACCCCACACCCAGGACCCTCCTGTCACACTGCTCCACACCAAACCCAGGGCCCTCCTGTCACACTGCTCCACACCAAACCCAGGGCCCTCCTGTCACACTGCTCCACACCAAACCCAGGGCCCTCCTGTCACACTGCTCCACACCAAACCCAGGGCCCTCCTGTCACACTTCCCCACTGCACACCCACTCCCCTCCTGTCCCACCTTCAGACCACTCACCCAGGGCCCTCCTGTCACGCCTTCCCACCCCACACCCAAGGACCTCCTGTCACACCTTCCTACCCCACACCCAGGGCCCTCCTGTCCCACCGTCCCGCCCCACACCCAGGCCCCTCCTGTCACACTGCCCCACCCCACACCCAGGGACCTCCTGTCACACCTTCCTACCCCACACCCAGGGCCCTCCTGTCCCACTGTCCCTCCCCACACCCAGGGCCCTCCTGTCCCACCTTCCCTCCCCACACCCAGGGCCCTCCTGTCACACTGCCCCACCCCAAACCCAGGGCCCTCCTGTCACACTGCCCCACCCCACACCAAGGGCCCTCCTGTCACACCTTCCCACCCCACACCCAGGGCCCTCCTGTAACACTGCCCCACCCACACCCAGGGCCGTCCTGTCCCACCGTCCCACCCCACACCCAGGCCCCTCCTGTCACACAGGACCCCCCCACACCAAGGGCCCTCCTGTCACACATTCCCACCCCACACCCAGGGACCTCCTGTCACACCTTCCCACCCCACTCCCAGGGCCCTCCTGTCACACCGTCCCACCCCACACCCAGGCCCCTCCTGTCACACCGCCCCCCCCCACACCAAGGGCCCTCCTGTCACACTGCCCCACCCCACACCCAGGGCCGTCCTGTCACACATTCCTACCCCACACCCAGGGACCTCCTGTCACACCTTCCCACCCCACACCCAGGGCCCTCCTGTCACACATTCCCACCCGACACCCAGGGACCTCCTGTCACACATTCCCACCCCACACCCAGGGACCTCCTGTCACACCTTCCCACCCCACACCCAGGGCCCTCCTGTAACACTGCCCCACCCACACCCAGGGCCGTCCTGTCACACCTTCCCACCCCACACCCAGGGCCCTCCTGTCACACATTCCTACCCCACACCCAGAGACCTCCTGTCACACCTTCCCACCCCACACCCAGGGCCGTCCTGTCACACTGCCCCACCCCACACCCAGGGCCCTCCTGTCACACCTTCTCACCCCACACCCAGGCCCCTCCTGTAACACTTCCCCACCCCACACCCAGGCCCCTCCTGTCACACTGCCCCACCCCACACCCAGGACCCTCCTGTCACACTGCTCCACACCAAACCCAGGGCCCTCCTGTCACACTGCTCCACACCAAACCCAGGGCCCTCCTGTCACACTGCTCCACACCAAACCCAGGGCCCTCCTGTCACACTGCTCCACACCAAACCCAGGGCCCTCCTGTCACACCTTCCCACCCCACACCCAGGCCCCTCCTGTCACACTGCCCCACCCCACACCCAGGGACCTCCTGTCCCACTGTCCCTCCCCACACCCAGGGCCCTCCTGTCCCACCTTCCCTCCCCACACCCAGGGCCCTCCTGTCACACTGCCCCACCCCAAACCCAGGGCCCTCCTGTCACACTGCCCCACCCCACACCAAGGGCCCTCCTGTCACACCTTCCCACCCCACACCCAGGCCTATCCTTTATCACCGCTCCACTCCCAGGCCTCTCCTTTATCACCGCTCCACTCCCAGGCCTCTCCTTTCACACTGCTCAACTCCCTGGATTCATATTTCATCTGGCTCCACTCCACTAGAATTCAAGACCGGCAAATACCTGTGAGGACAAAAGACAAGGGTGCCAAGTGTAGGGAACGCTCAATAACGAGGGACATTATGAATCTTATCAGAAATAAAAAAGAAGCATTCGTAAATGTCTAAAAGGCTCAGGACAGATGACGTGCTGGAAGAATATAAAGCAAGTAAAAAGGAACTTAAGGTAGGAGTTAGGAAGGCTAAAAGGGGTCATGAAATGTTGTTGGCAAACAGGATTAAGGAAAATCCTCAGGCATTTTTTACATATGTAAAGAACAAGAGGGTAGCCAGAGAAAGGATTGGTTCATTGAAGGATATTGGAGATAATGTCTGTCTGGAACCAGAGGAAGTGGGCAACATACCAAATGAATACTTTGCCTCAGTATTCACCAAAGAGTAGGACTTGGTGGATAAGGAGTACAGGGTAGAGTGTGTGGATATTCTGAGTCATGTTGATGTTAATAAAGAGGAGGTATTGGGTAGCTTAAAAAGCATTAAAGTAGATAGGTCCCCAGGGCCTTATGGGATCTACCCCAGAATACTGAGGGAAGCAAGGGAGGAAATTGTTGGGGCCTTGACAGCAATCTTTGTAATTCTCATTGGCTACAGGTGAAGTTCCAGAGAAGTGGAGAGTAGCCAATGTTGTTCCATTGTTTAAGAAGGGCAGAAGGGATAATGCAGATGCCGGAATGTGGTCACGAGGGACTTTTCACAGTAACTTCATTGAAGCCTACTTGTATCTATCAGCGATTATTATTATAACCCAGGAAATGATAGGCCAGTGAGCCTGATGTCAGTCGGAGGGAAATTATTGTGAAAGGTTCTGAGAGATCGGATTTACTCATATTTGGAAACAAATGGACTTATTAGTGATAGACAGCATGGTTTTGTGAAGTGGAGGGCATGCCTCACTAATTTGATTGAGTTTTTTGAGGAATTGGCAAAGATGATAGATGAGGGAAAGGCAGTAGATGTTGTATACATGGACTTCAATAAGGCCTTTGACAAAGTACCTCATGGTAGACTGGCACAAAAGGTGAAGTCACATGGGATCAGAGGAGAGCTGGCAAGTTGGGTACAGAACTGGCTTGGGCACAGAAGACAGAGGGTAGCAGTAGAAGGCTGCATTTCCGAATGGAAGGATGTGACTAACGGTGTTCCAAGTGGGATCAGTTCTGGGGCATTTGTTGTTCGTGGTGTATATAAATGATTTGGAAGAAAATGCAGCTGGTCTGATTAGTAAGTTCACAGATAGAACATAGAACGATACAGCGCAGTACAGGCCCTTTGGCCCTCGATGTTGCACCGACATGGAAAAAACTAAAGGCCATCTAACCTACACTATGCCCTTATCATCCATATGCTTATCCAATAAACTTTTAAATGCCCTCAATGTTGGCGAGTTCACTACTATTGCAGGTAGGGCATTCCATGGCCTCACCACTCTGCGTAAAAAACCCACCTCTGACCTCTGTCCTATATCTATTACCCCTCAATTTAAGGCTATGTCCCCTTGTGCTTGCCACCTCCATCCGCGGGAGAAGGCTCTCGCTGTCCACCCTATCTAACCCTCTGATCATTTTGTATGCCTCTATTAGGTCACCTCTTACCCTACTTCTCTCTAACGAAAACAGCCTCAAGTCCATCAGCCTTTCCTCATAAGATTTTCCCTCCATACCAGGCAACATCCTGGTAAATCTCTTCTTCACCCGTTCCAAAGCTTCCACGTCCTTCCTATAATGAGGCGACCAGAACTGTACGCAATACTCCAAATGCGGCCGTACTTGAGTTTTGTACAACTGCAACATGACCTCATGGCTCCGGAACTCAATCCCTCTACCAATAAAGGCCATCACACCATAGGCCTTCTTCACCACCCCATCAACCTGGGTGGCAACTTTCAGGGATCTATGTACATGGACACCGAGATCCCTCTGCTCATCCACACTACCAAGAATTTAACCATTAGCCAAATATTTCTCATTCCTGTTATTCTTTCCAAAGTGAATCACCTCACACTTCTCCACATTGAACTCCATTTGCCACCTCTCAGCCCAGCTCTGCAGCTTATCTATGTCCCTCTGTAACCTGCAACATCCTTCCGCACTGTCTGCAACTCCACCGGCTTTAGTGTCGTCTGCAAATTTACTCACCCATCCTTCTGCGCCCTCCTCTAGGTCATTTATAAAAATGACAAACAGCAACCGCCCCAGAACAGATCCTTGTGGTACGCCACTCGTAACTAAACTCCATTCTGAACATTTCCCATCAACCACCACTCTCTGTCTTCTTTCAACGAGCCAATTTCTGATCCACATCTCTAAATCACCCTCAATCCCCAGCCTCCGTATTTTCTGCAATAGCCGACCGTGGGGAACCTTATCAAATGCTTTACTGAAATCCATATACACCACATCAACTGCTCTACCCTCGTCCACCTGTTTAGTCACCTTCTCAAAGAACTCGATAAGGTTTGTGAGGCATGACCCACCCTTCACAAAACCATGCTGACTGTCCCTAATCATATTATTCCTATCTAGATGATTATAAATCGTATCTTTTATAATCCTCTCCAAGACTTTACCCACCACAGACGTTAGGCTCACCGGCCTATAGTTACCGGGGTTATCTCTACTCCCCTTCTTGAACAAAGGGACCACATTTGCTATCCTCCAGACCTTTGGCACTATTCCTGTAGCCAATGATGACTTAAAAATCAAAGCCAAAGGCTCAGCAATCTCTTCCCTGGCTTCCCAGAGAATCCTAGGATAAATCCCATCCGGCCCCGGGGACTTATCTATTTTCACCTTGTCCAGAATTGCCAACACTTCTTCCCTACGCACCTCAATGCCATCTATTCTAATAGCCTGGGTCTCAGCATTCTCCTCCACAATATTATCTTTTTCTTGAGTGAATACTGACGAAAAGTATTCATTTAGTATCTCGCTTATCTCCTCAGCCTCCACACACAACTTCCCACCACTGTCCTTGACTGGCCCTACTCTTACCCTAGTCATTCTTTTATTCCTGACATACCTATAGAAAGCTTTTGGGTTTTCCGTGATCCTACCTGCCAAAGACTTCTCATGTCCCCTCCTTGCTCGTCTTAGCTCTCTCTTTAGATCCTTCCTCGCTTCCCTGTAACTATCAAGCGTCCCAACTGAAACCACGCCTCCTCTTAACAAGAGATTCCACTTCTTTGGTAAATCACGGTTCCCTCGCTCTACCCTTTCCTCCCTGTCTGACTGGTACGTATTGATCAAGAACACGCAATAGCTGTTCCTTGAACAAGCTCCACATATCCAGTGTGCCCAACCCTTGCAGTCTACTTCTCCAAACTACACATCCTAAGTCATGTCTAATGGCATCATAATTGCCCTTCCCCCAGCTATAACTCTTGCCCTGCGGGGTATACTTATCCCTTTCCATCACTAATGTAAAGGTCACCGAATTGTGGTCACTGTCTCCAAAGTGTTCACCTACCTCCAGATCTAACACCTGCCCTAGTTCATTACTCAAAACCAAATCCAAAGTGGCCTCACCTCTTGTTGGCCTGTCAACATATTGTGTCAGAAAACCCTCCTGCACACATTGTACAAAGAACGACCCATCCAATGTACTCGAACTATATCTTTTCCAGTCAATATTAGGAAAGTTAAAGTCTCCCATAACAACTACCCTGTTACTTTCACTCTTTTCCAGAATCATCTTCGCCATCCTTTCCTCTACATCTCTAGAACTATTAGGTGGCCTATAGAAAACTCCCAGCAGTGTGACCTCTCCATTCCTGTTTCTAACCTCAGCCCATACTACCTCGGAAGAAGAGTCCCCATCTTGCATCCTTTCTTCCACCGTAATACTGTCCTTGACTAGCAGCACCACACCTCCCCCTCTTTTACCCCCTTCTCTGACCTTACTAAAACATGACACAAAAATTGTTGGAGTTGGGGATAGTGAAGAGAATTGTCAGAGGACACAGCAAGATATAAAGTGATTGGAGTCATGGGTGGAGAAATGGCAAATGGTGTTTAATCCGGACAAGTGTGAGGTAATGCATTTTGGAAGGTCCAATGCATGTAAGAATTACACAGTAAATGGTGGAACTCTTGTGAGTACTGACAGGCAGAGAGATGTGGACGTGCATGTCCAGCGATCACTGAAAGTGACAACATACATGGATAAGGTGGTCCAGAAGGCAGAAGGCATGCTGGCCTTCGTCGGTCGGGGCATTAAATATAAAATTGGCAAGTCATGTTGCAGCTGTACAGGACCTTAGTTTGGCCTCATTTGGAATATTGTGGACAATTCTGGTCGACACACTACCAGAAGCATGTGGATGCTTTGGAGAGGGTACAGAAGCGGTTTACTAGGATGTTGCCTGGTATGGAGGGCATTAGCTGTGAGGAGAGGTTAGATATGCAAGAGAGGAAATTGCTGAAACCTTGACAGAAATCTTTGGATCCTTACTGTCTTCAGGTGATCTCCCGGAGGACTGGAGAATAGCCAATGTTGTTCCTTTGTTTAAGAAGGGTAGCAAGGATAATCCAGGGAACTACAGGCTGGTGAACCTTACGTCAGTGGTAGGATAATTACTGGAGAGAATTCTTCGAGACAGGATCTACTCCCATTTGGAAGCAAATGGACGTATTAGCGAGAGGCAGCATGGTTTTGTAAAGGGGAGGTGGTGTCTCACTAACTTGATAGAGTTTTTCGAGGAGGTCACAAAAATGATTGATGCAGGTAGAGCAGTGGATGTTGTCTATCTGGACTTCAGTAAGGCCTTTGACAAGGTCGCACACGGCAGACTGGTACAAAAGGTGAAGTCACACGGGATCAGGGGTGAGCAGGCAAGATGGATACAGAACTGGTTAGGTCATAAAAGGCAGAGAGAAGCAATGGAAGGGTGCTTTTCTAATTGGAGGGCTGTGACTAGTGGTGTTCTGCAGGGATCAGTGTTGGTACCTTTGCTGTTCGTAGTATATATAAATAATTCGCAGGAAAATGGTCTGATTAGTAAGTTTGCGGACGACACAATGGTTGGTGGAATTGTGGAGAGCGATGAGGACTGTCAGAAGATACAGCAGGATTTAGATCATCTGGAGACTTGGGCGGTGAGATGGCAGATGGAGTTTAATGTGGACAAATGTGAGGTAATGCATTTTGGGAGGTCTAATACAGGTAGGGAATATACAGTAAATGGTAGAACCCTCAAGAGTATTGAAAGTCAGAGAGATATAGGTGTACAGGTCCACAAGTCACTGAAAGGGGCAACACAGGTGGAGAAGGTAGTCAAGAAGGCATACGGCATGCTTGCCTTCATTGGCCGGGGCATTGAGTTTAAAAATTGGCAAGTCATGTTGCAGCTGTATGGAACCTTAGTTAGGCCACACTTGGAGTATAGTGTTCAATTCTGGTTGCTACACTACCAGAAGGATGTGGAGGCTTTAGAGAGGGTGCAGAAGAGATTTACCAGGATGTTGCCTGGTATGGAGGGCATTAGCTATGAGGATCCATTGAATAAACTTGATTTGTTCTCACTGGAACAACGGAGGTTGAGGGGCGACCTGATAGAGGTCTACAAACTTATGAGGGGCATAGACAGAGTGGATAGTCAAAGAGGTTTTCCGAGGGCAGAGTGGTCAATTACTAGGGGGCATAGGTTTAAGGTGTGAGGGGCAAGGTTTAGAAGAGATGTGCAAGGCAAGTTTTTTACACAGAGGGTAGTGGGTGCCTGGAACTCACTGCTGGAGGAGGTGGTGGGAGCAGGGACGATAGTGACGTTTAAGGGGCATCTTGACAAATACATGAATGGGATGGGAATAGTGGGATACGGACCCTAGAAGTGTAGAAGACTTTAGTTTAGACGGGCAGCATGGTCGGCGCAGGCTTGGAGGGCCGAAGGGCCTGTTCCTGTGCTGTACTTTTCTTTGTTCTTTGTTCTATAACTTTGGTGTGTTCTCACTGGAACAACAGAAATTGAGAGGCGACCTGATAGAGGTCTACAAGATTATGAGTGGTATAGACAGAGTGGATAGTCTGATACTCTTTCGTCGGGTAGGAGAGTCAAGTACTGGGGGACACCGGTTTAAAGTGCGTGGGGAAAAGTTTGGACCAGATGTGCCAGGCAGGTTTTTTACACAGAGGGTGGTAAATATATGGAACGTGCTGACTGGGGAGGTGGTGGGAGCGGGTACGATAGCGGCATTTAAGGGGCATCTAGACAAATATATAAATAGGCTGCTCCATGGCGGACTCAACCCGCGGACCGAGACTGCCAAAATAGTGCCCACATTGGCCGCTCGCCCGACCCGCACCGCCTGCACACATAGCACCCAGTACCGAAAGAGGTCCCCCTTCGCTGCGATCGATCTGCCCCCGACTCTGATGGCCGTGTACTGTGTCCACAGCTGCCTCGCACGTTTCCCAAACGGCAGGACCACATTAGAAACACGACGTCGGGAATTCGTCTGGTGGGAGATGGAGAATAGCGGGTCGGGTCTCAGGCCTGAGATGGTGGATATTCGGCACGGCGTACCTGGGCGGGATTCTCCGACCCCCCTGACGGGCTGGTAAATCGCCGGGGGGCAGCGTGAGCCCCTCCCCCGCCGGCTGCCAAATTGTCCGGCACCGAAGTTTTGGTGGGGGCGGGAATCACGCCGCGCCGATCAGCGGCCGCTGGCAGCAGCCACCCCCAGCGATTCTCCGGCCTGCAATGGGCCGAGCGGCTGCCCGCATTAGGCCCGTCCCGCCGGCGTAAATTTGACCTGGTACTTACCGGCGAGACCTGACTCTGCTGGTGGACTCCGGGGTCCTCGGGAGGGCACGGGGGGGATCTGGCCCCAATGGGATGCCCACACAGTGGCCTGGCCCGCGATCAGGGAGCACTGATCTGAGGGCGGGCCTGTGTCGTCAGTGTACTCTTTCCCTCCGCACCGGCTGCTGTGGACCTCCGCGATGGCCGGTGTAGAGACGAAGCCCCCTGCGCATGCGCTGGGATTACACCAGCGCATGCTGGGGCTCCCGTGCATGCACCAAGTCGTGCCGACCGGCGGAGGCCCTTCACCGCCGGTTGGCACAGTGCCAAGCCCCTTCCGCACTGGTTGGCGTGGCGCCAACCCCGCCGACGCCAACCTAGCCCCTGAAGGTGCGGAGGAGTCCGCACCTTGCGGGCGGCCCGACGCCAGAGAGGTTCACGCCACTCCTCGGCCCCGGGACTGCCCGTCCCGCCAGGCAGGGGAGAATCACACCCGTGAAGAGGAATATATTGGTGCAGACCAATCTAGGCACCCTACAGACAAAAACAGGGGAATGCATAATATGCAACAAAGAAATGGCTGAGCAATGAATGCATACTTTAGCCCTGTCTTCACAAAAGAGGACACAAATCAGATACCAGAAATTTTGGAGAATGAAAGTATTAGTGAGAGAGAAGAACTGAGGGAGATCAATATTAGTAGAGAAATGATGCTGTGAAAGCTGATGGGATTGAAGGTGGATAAATCCCCAGGGCCTGAGAATCTGCTCCCCAGCGTGCTTAAGGAGGTGGCTCTGCGCAGCACGGTGGCACAGTGGGTTAGCCCTGCAGCCTCACGGCGCTGAGGACCCAGGCTCGATCCCGGCTCTGGGTCACTGTCCGTGTGGAGTTTGCACATTCTCCCCGTGTTTGCGTGGGTTTCGCCCCCACAACCCAAAAATGTGCAAGCTAGGTGGATTGGCCATGCTAAATTGCCCCTTAATTGGAAAAATGATTGGGTACACTAAATTTATTTTTAAAAAAAGGAAGTGGCTCTGGAAATAGTGGATGCATTGGGGTCATCTTCTGCGATTCTATAGACTCTGGAACAGTCCCTGCAGATTGGAGGGTACCTGAACTCACTCTAATATTCAAAAAGGGAAGTAGAGAGAAAGCAGGAAATTATAGGCCAGTAAGCCTAACATCGATAGTGGGGAAAATGATTGAAACCATTACCAAGGATTTCATTGTGGAACATTCAGAAAGCAGTGCCAGGATCAGTCAGAGTCAGCATGGATTTATGAAGGGAAAATCATGCTTGACAAATCTGTTGGAATTGTTTGAAGATGTAACCAGTACAGTTGACAAGGGGGAACCAGTCGATGTGGTATATTTGGACTTTCAGAAGGCGTTTGACAAAGTTCCGCTCAAGAGATTATTGTGCAAAACGAAAGCGCATGGGATTGGGGGAAGTGTATTGAGGTGGATAGAGAGGAAACAAAGAGTAGGAATTATTGGGTCCTTTTCAAATTGGCAAGCAGTAACTAGTGGGTGCCACAGGAATCGGTGCTGGGATCCCAGCTATTCACAATATATATTAATGATTTGGATGAGGGAACAAAATGTAACATCTCAAAGTTTGCAGATGATTCCAAGTTAGGCGGGAGGGTGAATTGTGATGAGGATGCAAGGATCCAACAGCAAGATTCTGGACAGGTTGAGCGAGTGAGCAAATCAATGGCAGATGCAGTATAATTTGGATAAGTGTGAGGTTATTCACTTTGGAAGCAAAAACAGGAAGGCAGATTACTACCTGAATGGTTGTAAATTAGGAGAGTGGAGCGTGCAGCGGGACCTGGGTGTCCTTGTGCACCAGTCGCTGAAGGTAAGCATGCAGGTGCAGCAGGCGATAAAGATGGCTATTGGGATGTTGGCCTTCATTGCGAGAGGTTTTGAGTATAGAAGCAGGGATGTGTTGCTGCAATTATACAGGGTTTGGTGAGGGCACACCTAGAATATTGTGTACAGTTTTGGTCTCCTTTCCTGACGAAGGGTGTTCTTGCTCTCTCTCTCTCTCTCGAGTGCAGCGGAAGTTTACCAGGGATGGTGGGACTGTCATATGAGGAGAGATTGACTAGGTTGGGATTGTTCTCGCTGGACTTCAGAAGAATGGAGGGGGATCTCATAGAGACTTATAAAATTCTAACAGGACTAGACAGGGTAGATGCAGGGATGATGTACCCGATGGGGGTGTGTCCAGAACCAGTGGTCACAGTCTGGGAATTCAGGGTAATCCATTTCGGACAGAAATGAGGAGATATTTCTTCACCCAAAGAGTGGTGAGCCTGTGGAATTCATTACCACAGGACGTAGTTGATACTAAACATTGAATCTACTCATGAGGTGGCTGGATATATCCCTTGGGGAGAATGGGATCAAAGGCTATGGGGAGAAAGCAGATTAGGCTATTGAGTCGGATGATCAGCCATGATCGTAATGAATGGCGGAGCAGGCTCGAAGGGCCGAATGGCCTCCTCCTGCTCCTATCTTCTATGTATCTATTTATCTATGTAACATCCACTGCCGACTCTCAGCAATCATCTTCGTCACTTCTTCATATGGCTTCTATTCATATTTCCAAGCCAGTTAATGTTCATATGCTCCAAATGGAGCTGGATGCGGAAGCTGCCATTTCCAGGGAGGTTCTTATCAAGCAAGGAGTGTATACTTTGGGCGGGATTCTCCGTGAACTGGTGGGGCGGGCCACTTACGGGCCAAGGAGTGGCGTGAACCACTCCGACTTCAGGCCGCCCCGATGGTGCGGAATCCTCCGCACCTTCAGGGGCTAGGCCAGCACGGGAGTGTTTGGCGCCACGCCAGGCGGTGCAGAAGGGCTTGACACCATGGCAACTTGCACCGAAGGGCCTCCGCCTGCCGGCATGAGTTGACGCATGCGTGGGAACGCCAGCGTGTGCTGGCGTCATCCCAGCGCATGCGCAGGGGGTTCTCTGTGCCGGCCATGGCGGAGGTTGACAGCGACCGTTGCGGAGGGAAAGAGTACACTGATGGCACAGGCCCGCCCGCGGATCAGTGGGCCCCGATTGTGGGCTAGGACACCATGGGGGCACCCCCCCCGTGGCCAGTTCCCCCCGCGTTCCCCCGAGGAATCTTCAGGCCGCACGTGGAGCCAGGTCCTGCCGGTAAGAACCTGTTGTGATTTACGCCGGCTCGACCCGCCGAAAACGGGCAGCCACTCAACCCATCGCGGACCGGAGTATCGCCGAAGAGGCTGCTGCCAGCGGCCACCGACTGGCGCAGTGCATTTCCCGCCCCCGGCACCGGAGAATTCGGCAGCCAGTGGGGGCGGGATTCACACTGCCCCCCCGCAATTCTCCGACCCGGCGGGTGGTCCGGGAATCCCGCTCAATGGTCGACATGGCGGCTCATTTGGCCACTGATACAGGGGAGTGGCTGATTATTGTAGTATCTACCCTCACACTGGTGGTTTCTGGGCTCCAGTCAATGCACCTTTCTTTTACTGTTGTGCAAGGAAATGGCCCTCGCCTGTTGGGCCACGATTGGCTACACCAGCTGCAGTTTGATTGGCAGCATATCCTGCAAGTAGACTCTGGCGGTTTGTGTACGGTACTGAGCAAATTCCCGGAGGTTTCCCAGCCTGCTTTGGGTACCATTAAAGGGGCAGTGGCCAAAATCCCGGTGTGCCAGTAAGCCCAGCACTGATATTTTCATCTTGCCTGGTTTCCTATGCTATAATGGAGAAGGTTGAGACCGTACCTCAGCATTTAGTAAGTTTGAGCATTATTCAGCCAGTGCGCTTGGCTGATTGGGCGGCGCAGGTTGTCCCCGTAATTAAGCCTGATAGGACAGTCTGCCTCTGTGGAGAATAAAAAGGCATGCTTGTTAGGTGGATTGTTCATTCTGAATTCTCCCTCAGCGTACCCGAACAGGTGCCGTAGTGTGGCGACGAGGGGATTTTCATAGAAACATCATTGTTGTATTATTTGAGCCTACTTGTGACACCAGTAAAGATTATTATTATTATTGAATTGACAGTGGACTAGGCTTCGAGTTCAGACTGTTATCCTTTACCTCACATTGAGCTGGAGCTTGATAAAGCCTCATGGAATTATGTCACAATTTATACACACAAGGGACTTTCTGAATACACCTGACTTCCGTTCAGAGTCTCTCAGGCATGCGCAGTCTTCCAGCGCATCACGGAGAATATCCTGCTCAGTTTGCCCCAGGTTGCGGTTCACTGATTTGGCGTGTTAGTCACAGGGGCCACGGAACACAATCATTTCCAGAACCTCAAGGTGGTGTTGAAACGGTTTTCCAAACATGGGGTCCGCCTGCACAGGGCGAAGTGCGTGTTTCCCACGAAGGAAGTGATATATTTGGGATATCGGGTGGATTGAGATGGCCGGCACCCGATTCGAGATGGGGAGGAAAATGGCCCCCGCTCCAAGAGACGGCACGGAACTTCGATCTTTCCTTTATTCTGCCGCTTTACTCTGAATTTGGCTATCGCCTCGCCAGCCTCCACTTGCTTTTGAAAAAGCACCAGCCTTGTCTTAGGGCAAGGCTCAGGATATGGCGTCTAACAAGGTGAAATGACCATCGCCTTCTTCAGGAGTGTTGACACATTTTGGCTCCTCAAAACCGTTGTATGTCACGTGCGATGCTTCACCGTATGGTATTGGGGTAGCTTTGTCCAAGCGAATGGACGATGACCGTGACCGTCGGTAGCTGTGCCTCCGGGATGCCAGCTGCGTGACAGAAAATGTGGCCAGATCAAAGAAGAAGGTCTGGCAGTCATATTCGGTGTAAAGGCATTTCACCAATACGGCTATGGTCGCCATTTCTTTATCGTCATTGATCACAGGCCATTGGTCAGCCTCTTCCGTGACGACAAGGCGGTTCTATTTCAAATCCCAGGATGAGGAAGATGAGAATGTTTTGGGAATGTGGTTGCGATTGTATCTCTAATAGACCTGGCGGGCTGAGAGGGGTTTGCAGGAATATCACTGTGTTGTTTTGCAAAAATATGAGTGGGACCACTCAAACAAAAATATTTAAAAAAACATTTAACAACATTGATTTTAAATGTTTGTTTTTACAATTGGGAAATATCCTTCAGATGGAGAGCTGGCCTCACTTCAGCCAGGAGCAGTCCCTGGAATGGGGGTCTCCCAGTTTCCTGCAGCTTTCACACAAAGGAGGGGGGAACTGGCAGCAATCCCAATCGAGGACATTATCCTGTCAGTACAACCTCTTCCTGTGACATCTGCAATGCAAAGTGTGGAGGGAAGGAGCTCTTGATCCTCCAGAAAATTTGAAGGCGTGAGGAAAGGAGAATGAGACCCGGTTGGCACGGTGGTTAGCACTGCCACCTCACAGCGCCAGGGACCCGGGTTCGATCCCGAACTTGGGTGACAGTCGGTGTGGAGTTTGCACATCCTCCCGTGGCCTGTGTGGGTTTCTTCCGGGTGCTCCGGTATCCTCCTATGGTCCAAAAAGTGCAGGTTATGTGGATTGGCCCGTTAGTGTCCAAAGGTTAGGTGATGTTACGGCTTTGCGGGGGTGTGGGCCTAGGTAGGGTACTCTTTCAGAGGGTCAGTCAAGACTCGGTGGGACGAATGGCCTTCTTCTGCATTTTTGATAAGGGAATAGGTAAATGTTTCCGTGGCCACAAATGACACTCCAGGATGTTGCCTCCCTGGTGCTACGGTCAAGGATGTCTCTGAGCTGTGACAGGACATTCTGGATGGTGAACAGCCAGTGATTGTGCTGCACATTGGTACAACTGACACATCACAAAAAAAGAGATGAAGTCCTAAAAGCAGAATATAGGGACTGAGGAAGAAAGTTTAGATGTCGGGCCACAAAGGTAGTGATCTCAGGATTACTACCAATGCCACGTGCTAGTCAGAGTAGAAATAGTAGGATGTATCGCATGAGTACGTGGCTGATGAGATGGTGCATGGTGTGAGGGGAAGTGTTTCAGATTCCAGGAACATTCGGACCAGTTTTAGGGGAGGTGGGACCTGTACAAAACGGACGGGTTACACCTGGGCAGGACCGGTTTAAACACATATGGCTGGGGTGGGGGGGTGGGGGGGGGGGGGGGGGGGGGTTAGCAATCTATGTATGGATTCAGAGCAGGGGGATTCAGAGAACAAGAGACAAAGACAGCAAAGGGAATAAGAAATGTGATAGGCAGAGAAATCAAGGGCCCATAGCAGATAATGGCACTGTAAAAAATAGCAGGGACAGGTTGAGGGACGTTGAAAGGACTAACCTTAACGTTTTGTTCCTGAAAGCTCTGAACATTCAAACTAAAATGGATGAAATAGTGCACAGGTCGATGTAAAGGGATATGATACAGTAGGGATTTTGGAGATGTGGCTCCAAGGTGACCAAGGATAGGAACTAAACATTGAGGGCTCTTCCGTTTTTAGGAAGGACAGGCAGAAAGGGAAAGGTAGTGTAGTTACATTATTGATTAAAGAAGATGTTGCATAAAGTATGAATCTTTTTATTGTCACAAGTAGGCTTACATTAACACTGCAATGAAGTTACTGTGAAAAGCCGCTAGTCGCCACATTCTGCCGCCTGATCGGGTCACAGAGGGAGAATTATCAGCTGGTACGGGAATTGAACCCGTGCTGCTGGCCTTGTTCTGCATCACCTATCAGCTTTCTTGCTCACTGAGCTAAACCAGCCCCGCTTGATCCAAGATTGAGGAATGATATTAGCACAGACGATGTGAAACCTGTCTGGGTCAAGCTAAGAAACAGCAAGGGGCAAAATACAAATGTAGGGGTGGTGCAATCCATCCAAACTGCAGAGGGAATGGTGGGAATAGCATTAGACAGGAAATCGGAGATGCATGTGATAAAGAAACATTTATGATTATATGTGACTTTAATCTGCATATAGATTGGGTGAGTCAAATTAGCCACAGTACAATAGAGGAGGAATTTCTGGAGTGTGTATTGGATGGTTTTCTGGACCAAGGTGTTGAGGAACCAACAAGGGAGCAGACCATCATGGGCTGGGTGTGTGCAATGAGAAAGGATTAGTTGGCAATTGAGTTGTGAGAGAACCCTTGAGGATAAGTTGTTGATTCTGAGAGCAGGGTTCTGAATCTCAATAAAGGTAACAATAATGGTATTAGGCATGAGTTGGCAATGTTGGACTGGGAAACATTACTGAAAGGAAGGGCAGTGGATAGGCAATGGCAGGCATTCAAGGAACGCATCAGTGAACTGAGAAAGTTGTTTATTTCCATTTGGCACAAGAATAGAAAGGGAACTGTGACCAAACCATGGCTTACAAGGGAAATTAAATATGGTATTAGAGTCAAAGAAGAGGCCTACAAATGCGCAAAGAAAACCATTAGACCTGAGGATTGGGAACAGTTTAAAATTCAGCAAAACGGAACAAGGGTTTGATAAAGAAGGGGACAATACAATATGAAAGGAATCTTGTGGGGAACATAAAAACTTATTGTAAAGGTTTCTATAGGAATGTAAAGAGAAAATGATTGATAAAAATTAATGCAAGCCCCTTACGGTCAGAAATGGGAGAATTCAGGAACAGGGAGCAAAGAAATGGCTGAGGAACTAAATTCATACTTTTTCTGTCTTCACAAAGGAAGACATGAATTATGTACCAGAAGTTTTGAGTAACACAAGGTTTTGTGAGGAGCTGAAGGAAATTAATATTAGTAGGGAAATGATTTGGGGGCAATGAATTGGATTGCAGGTGGGTATATCTCCAGGGCCTGATAAATCCTTAGCTAATACAACCCCTATATTCAAAAAGGGAGGCAGAGAGAAAAAATGGAGCAATAGACCAGTGAGCCTAACATCGGCAGGGTGGTGGGGGAGGGAGTTGCGGAAGATTATTAACAAGGATTTAGAAATTTAGAAATCAGTGACAAATCTACTCAAATTCTTTGAAGATGTAACTAGTACAGGGGGGAGGGGGAGCAACCAGAAGTTGTGGGGCACATAGGCACCAACGACATGGCTAAGAAAAGGGATGAGGATCTAAAAAGTGATTTTAGGAAGTTAGGTTGGAAGCTAAGACAAGCAGAGTAGTGATCTCAGGATTGCTACTGGTGCCACGTGCAAGTGAGGCAAGGAACGAGAGAGCGAGTGCAGCTGAACACGTGGCGACAGGGCTGGTGCAGGAGGAAAGGCTTCAGATATGTGGATCATTGGGATACCTTCTGGGGAAGGAGGGACCTGTACATGGAGCTTCAAGTCAAGAGGAAGAAAGAAGCTTACATAAGGTTGAGGAAGCAAGAATCTGGCACTGCTCTAGAGGGTTACAAGGTAGCCAGGAAGGAACTCAGAAATGGACTTCGGAGAGCTAGAAGGGGCATGAAAATGCCCCGGCAGGAAGGGTTAGGGAAAACCCCAAGGCGTTCTACACTCACGTGAGAAATAAAGGAAGATCAGAGTGAGAGTAGGGCCGATCAGGGATAGTGGAGGGAACCTGTGCCTTCAGTCTGAGGAGATAGAGGAGGCCCTAAATTAATATTTTGCTTCAGTATTCATGAGAGAGAGGGACCTTGTTGCTCATGAGAACAGTGTGAACCAGGTTAATACACTGGATCAGGTTGATATTAAGAAGGAGGATGTGCTGGAAATTTTGAAAAGCATCAGGATAGATAAGTCCCCTGGGCCTGACGGGATATACCCAAGGTTACTACGGGAAGCGAGGGAGGAGATTGCTGTGCCTTTGGTGATAGTCTTTGTGTCCTCACTCTCCACTGGAGTAGTACCAGATGATTGGAGGGAGGCGAATGTTGTTCCCCTGTTCAAGAAAGAGGATTGGGAAATCCTTGGGAATTACAGACCCATCAGCCTTACATCAGTGATGAGTAAAATATTGGAAAGGATTCTGAGAGATAGGATTTATGATTATTTAGAAAAACATGGGCGCAATTCTCTGCTGCCCACGATGGGTCAGAGAATAGCGGGAGGGCCTTCCCGACATTTTTCCCGACCTCCTGCTATTCTGCCCCCCCACGGCCGCCCCACGACACGAATCGCTGCTCGGCGTTTTTACGGCGAACAGCGATTCTCCCCAGGCCGATGGGCCGAGTTCCCAGGACTTTACGGCCGTTTTCATGAACGCAAACACACCTGCTCTCACCGTTCGTGAAAACGGCCGCAAAGTGCCGTCCCGGACAACCATGGCACCAATTGGCGCGGCCGCACCACGGCCGTGCCAAGGGTGGCATGGGCCTGCGATCGGTGGGCACCGATCATGGGCTTCGGGTCCGATACCCGCGCACTATTTGTTCTTCCGCCGCCCCGCAGGATCAGTCCGCGGGGCGGCTGAGGGGCATGACGGCCCGCGCATGCGCGAGTTTGACGCATATGCGTGATGACATCATCCGCGCATGCGCGGGTTGGAGCCGTCCAACCTGCGCATGCGTGGCTGATGTCATCATGTGCGTCAGTCGCCGTGACGCTTGGCACACAGGCTTAGCGACGGTCGCTAAGGCCGTGATGCCGTGCTTCACGGGGCCGCGCTGATAGCCCCGCCGGAGGGAGAATCGGGTCCTGGGAGGGGGCGCGGAGGCTGCCATGAAAAACGGCCAGTTTCACGGCAGCCTTTACGACTCTCCGCATTTGCGGCGAATCGGCCCATAGTTTGATTAAAGATAGTCAGCATGGCTTTGTGAGGGGCAGGTCATGCCTCACAAGCCTCATTGAATTCTTTGAGGATGTGATGAGACACATTGATGAAGGTCGGGCAGTGGATGTGGTTTGTATGGATTCCAGTAAGGCATTTGATAAGGTTCCCCATGGTAGGCTCATTCAGAAAGTTAGCGGGCATGGGATACAGGGAAATTTATCTGTCTGGATACAGAATTGGCTGGCCCGAAAGAAGACAGCGTGTGGTGATGGATGGAAAGTATTCTGCCTGGAGGTCAGTGACCACTGGTGTCCCACAGGGATGTGTTCTGGGACCTCTGCTCTTTGTGGCTTTTATAAATGACTTAAATGAGGAAGTGGAAGGGTGGGTTAGTAAGTTTGCCGATGACATGAAAGTTGCTGGAGTTGCAGATAGTGTTGAGGGCTTTTGCAGGTTTCAAAAGGACATTGACAGGATGCAGAGCTGGGCTGAGAAGTGGCAGATGGAGTTCAACCTAGATAAATGTGAAGTGATTCATTTTGGAAGGTCGAATTTGAATGTTGAATACAGGGTTAAAGGCAGGATTCATGGAAGTGTGGAGGAACAGAGGAATCTTGGGGTCCACATACATAGATCCCTCAAAGTTGCCACCCAGATTGATAGGATTGTGAAGAAGGTATATGGTGTTGGCTTTCATTGACAGGGGGATTAAGTTTAAGAGCCGCGAGGTTTTGCTGCAGCTTTATAAAACCCTAGTTGGACCACACTTGGAATATTGTGTCTAGTTCCGGCCGCCTCATTATAGGAAGGATGTGGATGCTTTGGAATGGGTGCAGAGGAGATTTACCAGGATGCTGCCTGGACGGGAGGGCATGTCTTGTGAAGAAAGGTTAATAATAATCTTTATTACTGTCACAAGTAGGCTTAAATTAACACTGCAATGAAGTTACTGTGAACAGCCCCTAATAGCCACATTCTGGCGCCTGTTCAGGTACACAGAGGGAGAATTCAGAATGTCCAATTCACCTGACAGCACATCTTTCGGGACTTGTGGGAGGAAACCGGAGCACCCGGAGGAAACCCACGCAGACACGGGGAGAACGTGCAGACTCCGCACAGACGGTGACCCAAGCCGGGAATCGAACTTGGGACCCTGGCGCTGTGAAGCTAGAGTGCTACCCACTGTGCTACCATCAGGTTGAAGGAGATAGGTCTTTTCTCACTGGAGTGAAGAAGGAAGAGAGGTGACATGATAGAGGTGCACAAGCCGAACAGGTTCCGGAATGTGGCGACTAGGGGCTTTTCACAGTAACTTCATTTGAAGCCTACTTGTGACAATAAGCGATTTTCATTTCATTTCAAGGTGATGAGAGGCATGGATAGAGTGGATAGCCAAAGACTTATCCCCAGGGTGGAAATGGCTGTCATGAGGGGACATAATTTTAAGGTGATTGGAGGAAGGTATAGGAGAGATGTCAGAGGTCGGTTCTTTACACAGAGAGTGGTGGGGGTGTGGAATGCACTGTCAGCAGAGGTGGTGGAGTCAGAGTCATTGGGGACATTTAAGCGACTCTTGGACAGGCACATGGACAGCAGTAAATTGAAGGGGTGTTGGTTAGGTTGATCTTAGATTAGGATAAATGGTTGGCACAACGTCGTGGGCCGAAGGGCCTGTACTGTGCTGTACTGTTCTAATGTTCTGCTCTGTTCCATGTAGTAGAGTTCACCAGGGAGAACCGGTGGATGTGGTTTATTTCAACTTTCTGAAGACTTTGCATCAGGTCTTACATAGCAGATAACTGTGTAAAGTCAAAGCGCATGGGATGGTGGATAATGCATTGGGTTGGCTCGAAAGCTGGTGAGCAGACAGGAAGCAAAATATTGGAACAAATGGGTCTTTTTCTATTTGGCAGACAGTGACGAGCAGGAATCTGTGCTCAGACTCCAACTGCACACGTTACAAATGAATGATTTGGACGAGGGAACTAAATGTCTAGGACTAGATTCTACATGTCGGGATTCTCCATTTTGCCGGCAGCGCGGGTGTTTCTCAAGGCGTGGGGCTGCCTCACAATGGAAAACCCCATTGACCAGCTGGGGAAACGTGCTGATCTCCAAATTTGCAGCTGATACTAAGTTGAGAGGAGGATCTTCCGTGAGACCTTGGTGTCCTCGTGCATCACTCGCTGAAAGTAAGCGAGCAGGCGCGGCAGGCAGTAAATAAGGCAAATGGTCTGATGGCCTTCATAGTGAGAAGAATTGAATATAGGAATGGAGATGTTATACTGCATTTATATAGGGCATTTGTGAGATCACAACTGGAGTATTGTGTGCAGTTTTGGTGACCTTATCTGAGGAAGGATGTACTTCCTATGGAGGGAGAGTTTACGAGGCTGATTCCTGGCAAGGGGAATGACAAATGAGGAGAGTCTAACTCGGTTAGGATTATATTCATTGGAGTTTAGAAAGTGAATGGGCATCTCACAGAAACTCATTAAACTTTAAAGAGGCTTCGACGGGGTTGATTCAGAAAGAATGTTCCCGATGGCCCAGACTCCAGAACTAGGGGTCATTGTTTGAGGATAAGGGGTAAACCTTTTGGGACTGAGGTGAGGAGAAATTCCTTAACCCAGAGAGTGGTGGATCTGTGGAATTCACTATCACAGAAAGCTGTTGAGACCAAAACATTGCGTGATTTCAGAAGGAATTAGATATAGCTCTTGGGGCTAAAGGGGGCCAAGGGATACAGAGGAAGGCTGGATCAGGTTATTGAACTTTGATGATTAGCCATAATCATAATGAATAGCGGAGCAGGCTTGAAGGGCCAAATGGCCTCCTCCTGTACCTCAGTATGTTTCCATGTCATGAGTCTATGAACCAGATCCCAACCAACCCATCCAGATTGGCGAGAGTTTCAAACAGTGAAGAAATTCCCAACACCAGATGAATGACTGATCCATGAATTGTTGCATGTTGGCCGTTATCTATCCAGTGATATCCCATTGACAGAGTTAGAAAGACTGTTCAGAGTGGAGTTTGACAGGTTGAAGTGTCAGGCTGCATGGGGATAGTGAGCTGTCATCCTGACCAATATGGAGCTCACTCTCCAAGTGTCACATCTCTCAATAAATTACCCTCCATCTCTTCATTCTTAATCATTCCTTTAATTTTACACCTCAGGTTTGAATTGAATCGTTTCACTGAAATGTGGAGAGTTATCTAATATGAAACTAGTGATGTGATCATTGACCCAGATTTATTTCTGAGGAAGAATCTAACACGAGACTAAATGTGTAATGCATCACCCTCTTATTTCACAGTGAGAAGACATTCCCAGCAGTTTGAAAAACAAAAGACAAACAAAGACTAGAAGACGATGGCTTATTTACTCCACAAGAGAAACCTGTGAATGGGACACCTGTTAACAGGAGTCAGATCTGAATAGATCATTTTCTCAATCACAGATTCAGTCTGTCGATATTCCCAATGTCAGCTCCCAGTGTGGTTTTGAGGAGAACTGTTTTGAAACTTTATTCCATCTTCAGTCTCTGGATTCTAATTTTAGATTCTTCCTCCAGTTTAAGGACCAGTTTAAGCTGCTTCATACCTGAGTCACAAAACTCCCACTTCACTTTCCTGACCTGGGCCTATCTGTTTCCTGAACCTGGACTGGTCTGAGTCAGACCAAACTGGATTGAGAAACAACCTTTTGAATCATCCCCACCACAATGTCCAGTGTTTGATTATCAGGAATGACAGGAACAGGGAATACTTTACTCCCACACAGGGAGTCCCCATTCGCAGGTTTCTCCAGTGAGTGTCGTGTTCTTCCTAGAGTGTACAGTGTCTATTCCACAGTCTGTTATATGGACCGTTCCCATTATATTCACAGCACAGGAGACAGAACTATTCAAACATTGAAGGAAATTCTTCCAGATGATGTGATGAAAATCTCAGTATTTTACATATGGTGAACACACTGTCTCTTTACAGTTTAAATATTCCCTTGGAATTAAATAATTCCATCTGGAACTAACTCCGAGTGAGAGAGCCCTGGAACAATCACACATCTGAACACCTCATGATTTCATATTGAACACCTTCAATACTCTGTGCTCTGTAACAAATCCCAATTTCAATTAACTCTTTTCACATCAACGTTAAACAGTCTGGTCAGTTTGATGGATAAACGTGAATATAATCCATTGCTGTGTAAAGATAAAAACTTCTGGAACTATATCTGTCACTCAGATCATCTCAGTCGCAGTCTGTGCACAATTCATTTAAAACAAGATCACAGAAAAAGCAAATTACTGCAGTGATTAATCCCCGTTACCCAATCGAGGGCCCACCATCCTGTACAATTGAGTTTAGCCCTGTGTGTGTGCAGTGTGGAGACGTTAGACTGATATTATCAATGCTGCTGCATTGAGGTGGTTGGTTAGCAATGAAATTGAGACATCGCAAAATAATTTGCAATTGAAGGGGAACCTGATTCTAAACAATATTAAAGGAACAATAGCAGCCGGGATTCCTCTATCCGGGATTGCCAGATCTTCCAGGCTGGAGGCTCACACCTGGTTAACATGTGGTTGGAAGACCATGTGATGTCTCCATATTTGGTTGGTTGAGTGAGTGGGTAAGGTCATGGAGACTGGAATGTGATGGATTGTTGAGGAAATTCAGCCAAATAAGGAAAAAGTAGAAAAGTTGAATATTTTGCACTGGAAAATGTTATTCGGAGAGGCTAGATGAACGATAGAAATGTAAATATGCAGACACAATAAGCAAGTCTCACCTATTTGCTCCTTGAATGCCTGCCATTGCCTGTCTGCTGTCCTACCTTTGAGTAATGTTTCCCAGTCCATCATAGTCAGCTCATGCCTCATATCCTGAATCACATGCATCACTGATTTCCTGTGTAATATTATTCCCAACATTACAACCCCTACGATTGCCCCTTGATGCCTCTTAACTTGTCCCACACAGATTCCACATCATTTGTGCTCATATATTTCCTCAATATCTTTTTTAATCAACAATGCAACTCCACCACCTTTTCCTTTCTGTCTGTCCTTTCTAAAAACTGTATAGCCCTCAATGTTTCGATGTTTAGTTCCCACCCTTGGTCATCTTGGAGCCATGTTTCTGTAATCCCAACTATATCATATCCCTCTACATCTATCTGCGCAAATAATTCATGCATTTTACCTTGAATGAACAGACATTTCATTCACTCTGAGGTAAATATATCTTGTTTTAAGTAAGGAGCTTAAATCTATGCTCAATATTCCAGGTTAAACTCAATGTGTACTTTGTGGAAAATGAAAGCGGTTTTAGAATAGAGGCCGGGATTCTCCGGCCATTCATTGGCTGCAGGCTTCTCTGGTCCCACTGGCAGGGTACCAGTGTTGTGGGCTGGCTTCAATGGGAATTCCCATTGACTCCGGCGGGAGCAGATAATCCCGCTGCCAGTGAATGGCGCTCTGCCTCCTGCTGCCGAAAAAACACTTGGCTAGAGGCCCGGAGAATCCCGCCCAGAGTTAAGCAACATCTCACTGTTCAGTGTCCACAAAGGGAACAAAACCTAGTTTTCAGGTTCATCAGTTTTTTCAAAAGCAATGTACATGAGCCCACGTGTGTTATACAAAGCGATACGAAATAACTCTCCAAAGTTTTGATTGTCCTGTTTTAAGTCCTTCTGGAATTGAACCACGCGATTTTCAATTTCGTCTTCATCAGCTTCCCCGTCAAAAGCCCTGGAACAGAATTAATAGAGGAATTTAATTTTTATTCGTCCTGACAAAACCAGTTTGGAAACCAAGTTGGTTGTCAGGACAACATGAACAGGAGTTGACCATTCAGCCCATTGAGCCGCCTCCACCATTCAGTTAGTCCACAGCTGTAGTGACAACATAGAGAAGCTCACCAAATGGACAGACAAGTGACAGATAGAGTTTAATACAGAGAAATGTGGGGTGATGCATTTTAGAAGGAGGTAAAGGGAGAGTCAATACAGACTTTATGTCCCAATTCAACAGAGCCAGGGGACCTCAGGATGTATTGCTCTTTGAAGGTGGCAGCAGTAATTGGAAAACTGTCAATAAAGCATCTGGGGCGAGATTCTCCCAAAACGGGAGAAATCGTAAAGCTGCCGTAAAACCCGGGCGGGTTTTACGGCAGCGCGCCCCTTCCCGACGGGGGTCCGATTCTGGTCCCCGGTCGGGGCTAGCAGCCCGACGCCGTAGGCTCCGGCAAGACGGGCTTAACGAAAATCGTTAAGCCCGCTTACCAGAGTTAGCGCCGGCTGACGCGTCATATGACGTCAGCCGCGCATGCGCAGTTTGGAAGACTCCAACCCGCGCATGCGCGGGTGACGTCATCGCGTTTTTGCGCGAAACCCGCGCATGCGCGGGCCGGGTTGCCCCTCAGCCGCCCCGCGAATGGATACTGCGGGGCGGCGGAAGGACAAGTAGTGCGCGGGCATCGGGCCCGCTGCCCGCGATCGGTGGGCACCGATCGCGGGCCCATGGCACCCTTGGCACGGCCGTGGTACTGCCGTGCCAATCGGTGCCATGGTTATAAAAAGCGAGTTGGTGACGCCGTTTTTACGAACGGCAAGACCAGGTGTGTTTGCCGTTCGTGAAAACGGCGGAAAGGGCTGGGACTTCGGCCCATCTAACAGCTGTGAATCGCTGCCGGCCGTAAAAAAACGGCGGCAGCGATTCGGGTCGGGACTTCGGCGGGGGGGCGGGAGAATAGCGGGAGGGCGGGAAAAATGTCGGGAAGGCCCTCCCGCTATTCTCCCACCCGTCGTGGGGGGCGGAGAATTTCGCCCCTGGTTTCCCTGTCATATAGGTTGTGATGATATGAAGACACCAATCTCTTATATGGGTGACATTGTCCATGGGAGGTGGGGGTGGGTGGGCCTGAAGCTCACTTAGAGATCAGGGTACCCTTTCAAAATGGCGCCACAATCTCTGAGGAGCCGGTCTCACCGGCAGGTTCAGCTCGAAGTGTGGGCTAGACCGGCGGAAAACTTCTCAAGGAATGAAAAAATGACAAGAAGATATCGGAGCAGAATTAGGCTATTCGGCCCATCGAATCTGGCCCGCCATTCAATTCTGGCCGATGCGTTCCTCATGCCCATTCTCCTGCCTTCCCCCCATAACTGCTAATCTCCTTATTAATCCATAAATTCCCTTATTAATCGAGAACCCCTGATTTGTGCTTCAGGTGCTGTAACCTACAGGGCTGCAGACCCAGAACTGGAAGGTGGAATTAGCAGAATCGTTCTATTCTACAACATAAGAACGAGGAGCAGAAATAGGCAATTTAACCTCTCCAGTCTGCTCCACCGTTCAATATAATCATGGCTGATTTCATCATGGCCTTAACTCTCCCATTCTCACTGACCCTGAAACCCATTATGAATTAAAAATCAGTCTAACACCTCTGTAAATTTAATCATTGTCCCAGCATCCGCTGCACTCTGTGGTAGCGAATTCCACAGATTCATGACTCTTTGGGAGAAGAAGTTTCTCCTCATCTGTTTTAGACGATCGCTTATCCTGAGACTGTGACCTCTTGTTCTAGAATGCTCCACAAATGGAAGCATCCGCTACACATGTACTTTATTCATATATATTCATCAATCATTAAAGTGGCCATAGTCCTTGATGACCATGGGCTGCTTTCCCCTTTGAGGGGGAGAGCTGCCTGGTGGTGATTTAACCTGAGGGTCACCACACCTCTGGAGGGGGGGCAAGGGTGGGGTCTTCATGAATAATCTCAGCCAGTAGGGGCTTTGAACCCACACTGCTGGCCTTGCTCTGCAACACAAACCAGCTGTCCCGCCAAGTGAGCTGAACTGGTTCCCATATCATTTTTCGACCTTAATTTGATCCCCCTCATTCTTCTAAACGTATAGGCCTAAACTGCTCAATCTGTCTTCATAAGATAGATCCCTCGGGTGGCATTCTCTGTCCAGCGTCCAGTGACACCGGGATCATGAATCACAATCGGGCGGAGAATCGTGTGTCAGCTGAAATCGAGGCCGGCGCCTGGCGCCAGCGGAATGTCGTGCTCCAGTGCCTCGGCAGCAGCGTGAACGTATTCCAGGCTGCACACCAGCGCGGACACGCAAATTATAAGTGAACACGTTGGCCTATCATTAACCGCCATGATCCGGAATTCTCCGCGCCTCCCGCAATGCTCCGCCTCTGTCAGGAGAAATTACCAACGGCGCGATTCACTTGTGGTATTTCAAATGGGAAACAATCACCATGGCTGCTGAGGGAGGTAGAGTTGGTAAGTTATCACTAAGGAGGGAGTGATGGGCAAGCTAATGGGGCTAAAGGCAGACAAGTCTCCTGGCCCTGATGGAATGCATCCCAGAGTGCTAAAAGAGATGGCTAGGGAAATTGCAGATGCACTAGTGATAATTACCGAAATTCACTAGACTCTGGGGTGGTCCCGGTGGATTGGAAATTAGCAAATGTGACGCCACTGTTTAAAAAAGGAGGTAGGCAGAAAGCAGGAAATTATAGGCCAGTGAGCTTAACTTCGGTAGTAGGGAAGATGCTGGAATCTATCATCAAGGAAGAAATTGCGAGGCATCTGGATAGAAATTGTCCCATTGGGCAGACGCAGCATGGGTTCATAAAAGGCAGGTCATGCCTAACTAATTTAGTGGAATTTTTTGAGAGCATTACCAGTGCAGTAGATAACGGGGAGCCAATGGATGTGGTATATCTGGATTTCCAGAAAGCCTTTGACAAGGTGCCACACAAAAGGTTGCTGCATAAGATAAAGATGCATGGCATTAACGGTAAAGTAGTAGCATGGATAGAGGATTGGTTAATTAATAGAAAGTAAAGAGTTGGGATAAATGGGTGTTTCTCTGGTTGGCAATCAGTAGCTAGTGGTGTCCCTCAGGGATCCGTGTTGGGCCCCAATTGTTCACAATTTACATTGATGATTTGGAGTTGGGGACCAAGGGCAATGTGTCCAAGTTTGCAGATGACACTAAGATGAGTGGTAAAGCGAAAATGCAGAGGATACTGGAAGTCTGCAGAGGGATTTGGATAGGTTAAGTGAATGGGCTCGGGTCTGGCAGATGGAATACAATGTTGACAAATGTGAGGTTATCCATTTTGGTAGGAATAACAGCAACGGGATTATTATTTAAACGATAAAATATTAAAGCATGCCGCTGTTCAGAGAGACTTGGGTGTGCTAGTGCATGAGTCACAGAAGGTTGGTTTACAGGTGCAACAGGTGATTAAGAAGGCAAATGGAATTTTGTCCTTCATTGCTCGAGGGATGGAGTTTAAGACTAGGGAGGTTATGTTGCAATTGTATAAGG
>NC_052151.1:20690920-20734224 GCF_902713615.1 Scyliorhinus canicula | reverse complement strand
TTGGACTCAAACCATAAATTGCTCCTCTCCACAGATGCTGCCAGACCTGTTATGCTTATCCAGCTTTTCCTCTTTCATTTTGATATCAAATATATCAGCAATGAAACTCACCTGACATAGAACCAAACATCAGGTCTTCTTTCTACTTCAACTGTGTCATCTAATGGTTCCGGTACCATTTCGATTTCAGGAAGGAGTAGACGATATACGACAAATGACTGTTGCATTGTGCCATTTTCCAAAGAACCAAGAACTCCCCAAGGAGCAGCGGTAGGAACAATTGTACCTGTGGATAAAGAAACACAGCAGTTCCAGGTAAGGGGGCTGGGTGACTTTGCTGAGATGTGGAAAACACTGATGTGGATACATTGAATTATAGACACACAGAATGATGCTGTTCCTGTGCCTTTTGCTGGAGTTATCCAATTAATCACACTGATTTCTTTCCCCACTGACCCACTTAAATGTTCCCCATTAGTTCAACATTTATCTTTTGAATGGCGGGATTGAATTTTCTTCCATCACCATTTCAGACAGAGCATTCCAGATTACAATGATTCATTGTTTAAATGAAAGCTTCCTCTGTTCTTTTGCCAATCATATTAATTCTATGTCCTCCGGTTATTGACTCCTCTGCACTGGAAACAATTTCACCAAATTTACTCTGTCAAAACCCTTCTAGGTTTGAAAACCTCTCAAATCTCCTGGTAACTTTCTCTGCTCAAAGGAAATTCCCTCCAACTTCCCCAGTCTCTCCATGTAGCTGAGGCCCATCAACACTCACATAATTCTCACAAATCTCTGTGCAACCTCTGCAAGGCCCTGGGCTCCTTCCTGAAGTGTGGAGCCCAGGATTAAGCACAATACTCCAGCTGAGGCATAACCAGTGTTGCACGAATGTTAAAAATAATTTTTTCACTTTTCGATTCTATTCTTTGAATAACACCAAGGATTCTTTACATTGTGGCAATTCATGGAAGCTGGTTGTCCTTGGTGACCGCGTCTGCAGGAGGTGTGTCCAACTGCATCTACTGGTTAGTCGCATTTTGGAGCTGGAGCTGAGGGTGGATTCACTGTGGAGCATATGCGACGCTGAGCAAGTCGTGGATAGTACGTTCAGTGAGGTGGTCACACCGCAGGTGAGGATTGAACAAGCAGAAAGGGCCACCAGGCAGAGTAGAGGAAGGCAGGTGGTGCAGAAGTCCCCTGTGGCCATCTCTCTTTCTAACAGATATACTCTTTTAGATACTGTTGGGGGAGATGACCGTCGGTAAAAGCAGTGGCAGCCAACTCCATGGCACCATGGGTACACAGTAGGGGAGGAGGAATAACGTCAAGGTTACAGTGGTAGGGGATTCAATTGTAATTGGAGCAGACGTGCATTTCTGTGTCTGAAAAAGTGATTCCAGAATGGAATGTTGCCTCCCTGGTGCCAGTGATATCACTGAACGACCGCAGGGCATACTGAAGGGGGAGGACAAACAGGCAGATATAAAGTACACATTGTTACTCACGACATAGGCAGATGTCGTGCATGCAGAATTTAGGGAGCTAGTAAGTAGATTGAAAAAACAGGAGCCAGAAGGCAGTAATCTCTGGATTACCTCCAGTGCCACGTGAGAGTGAGTATAGAAATAGTAAATTGGTCAAGATGAATGCATGGCTGGAGGAAAGGTGCAAGAGGATGGGCTTCAGATTCCTGGGACATTAGGACCGCTTTTGGGAATGGTGGGATCTGTACAATGCAGACAGTTTGCACCTGAACCAACATGGATCCAGTGTTTTTGCAGGGAGGTTTGCTAGTGTTGTTGGGGAGGGTATAAACTAACTTGTCAGTGTGGGGGAGGGATTCTGAGGGAAGATTCAGCAGGAATAGATGCACAGCCAAAATTAGAAGAGACATCAAGTGACATAGGAAAGCAGAGAATGTCTCGACTACTTAAGTCACAAGGGAGTTTGTAAGATTGGATGGTATTTATTTCAATGCAAGGAGTCTGATGAACCCAGGGAGATGAATTTAGGGCACAAATTAAAACATGGGGATATGATTTCATGCTATCACTGAGATATGGTTGAGAGAGGGATGGGATTGACAGCTCAATATTCCAGGATACAGGATTTTCAAGTGAGATATGGCAAGTGAGGTGTGGCAATTGTGATCAGGGAATCAAATACAGCAGTAAGGAGGGACAACACCTTGTAAGGCACTTCGACTGAAGCCAGCTGGATAGAACTTTAAAACCGAGAAGGAGCAATCAGATTGATGGGAGTGTTCTCCAGGCCCACAAGCAGACCGAGAGAAATAGAATAGCAGGTATGTGGACAGATCTCAGAGGTGTAAAAGTAATAGGGCAGTGAAAGTGGGCATTTCAGCTTCCTCAATATTAACTGTGGTAGTCATAGTGTGAAAGGTTTAGAGGGAGCAGAATTCTTAACATGCAACCAGGAGAATGCTTTAAGCCAGTAAGGAGAAATGAAATGAAAATCGCTTATTGTCACGAGTAGGCTTCAATGAAGTTACTGTGAAAAGCCCCTAGTTGCCACATTCCGGCACCTGTCCGGGGAGGCTGGTACGGGAATCGAACCGTGCTGCTTGGTCTGCTTTAAAAGCCAGTGATTTAGCCCAGTGAGCTAAACCAGCCCCTGTAGGCCCTACAAGAGAGGGAGCGGTCCTGGTCATAATTTTAGGTAACGTTGTTGAGCAAATGGCTGAAGGATCATTTGTGAACATTTTGCAAACAGTGTTCGTAACTCGCAGATGCGAGTCAGGATGGTATTGGTGCGGCGTTAGTTCAATGAGATGACACATCATCCCAGGCACCAGTAGCTTACGTGTCACGGGCAATGACACCCACTGAAACCAGATATGCACAGATTGAGAAGGAGTGCTTAGGTCTTCTGACCGGCATCCTCAAATTTCATGATTATGTCTATGGCCTGCCGACATTCACTGTCGAGACGGATCATCGGCCTCTGGCCCACATCATCCATAAGGACCTGAACGACATGATGCCTCGGTTGCAGAGAATCCTGCTTAAACTTAGGAGGCATGACTTCAATTTGGTGTACACGCCTGGCAAGGAGCTCATCTTAAGGATGACCTGACGGTGATCGATAGCGATGCCATCCTTCTCAAGCTGGACAGGATTGTCATTCCACTCAGTCTCCAGAGCTTGGTGCTGCACCAGATTCATGAGGGACACCTGGGCGTCGAGAAGTGCAGACGCAGAGCCAGGCAAGCTGGCCCGGCATCAGCCAGGACATCACGAACATGGTCCTGAACTGGGCTACCTGTCAGCAATTCCAACCAGGGCAGAGCAAGGAGACGCTCCAACCACATGACCAAGAGACCTCTCCGTGGTCCAAGATTGGCATCAACCTCTTCCATGCTAATGGCGCGACTACATATTGATCATTGACTACTTCTCAAACTACCCAGAGGTGCTGAAGCTACAAGAGCTCACTTCACGGACTGTCATCAAAGCCTGTAAGGAGGCGTTCTCAAGGCATGGCATCCCAATCACCGTCATGAGCGACAATGGCCCGTGCTTTCACAGTCGAGAATGGTCTATGTTTGCCAGGTTATACAATTTCAACCATGTCACCTCCAGTCCGCATGGAAAAGTCAAGAAAGGGGGGCACATTGCTAAATAACTCATCTGCAAGTTCGCGGACTCTGCTTCCGACATACACCTTGCACTGCTCGCGTACAGGGCAACTCCATTGTCCGGGGATAGGACGGCCAGATCGGTGGCTCAACTCCTGTCAACGACGCTTCCAGCCATACACCTGCCCAACCTTGATCACCTCCCGGTGCTGCAGAAGATGCAGCAGCTTCAAGACCGTCAAAAAAAGGGCTATGATGCCCATGCCTCCGATCTGGCCATGCTATCCCCGGCAGACACTGTCAGGATCAAGATACCGGATGGTGGGTGGTCTGCTCCGGCTGTCGCTGTTCGACAGGCCGCGCCCCGTTCTTATGTTGTACGTATGGTTGATGGCGCCAGCGTGCGAAGGAATCGATGTGCACTGCGCAAAGTTGCTTGCCCACAATCACTTTCCCCTCCATTTCCACATGTTGAATTGCCACCTCCAGATACCTCAAGCCACGAGGCCACCAGTCAGGCTTCCATCCCGCCTGTCAATGTGCCGTCATCCCCTCCACCTCCTCTCCGGTGGTCGACCAGGATAAGACGCAAGCCTCAGAGACTGGATTTATGAACATTTGTTTTGTTTGCTCTGTTGTGTATTCCTCAGTCAGTCACGTTAGACAGACTCATTCACATGTACTTCCATTCACATACACCAAAAAAACATAAAAAAGGGGGAGATGTCATGATATGCAAACATGCAGCTAATGAACACTTAGAAGAGGACACGACCAATGAGCAGTCAGGACACTCAGGGGTGGTATCTCACTATAAAAGGGATGAGGCAATCATACCCCGCCTCTTTCCACAGACCAACATCTACAGAGTGAGACAGGGTGTATCCTCAGCATCACACCCCAGCACGTGGCTTAGAGCAAGGCTGGTTCAGTTAGACTGAGTTACTACAATTAGGTTGTCGAACTCAGTGAGAACTGTGCTAATAGTTCAATAAACACATTGAACTCATTTCAAAGTCTGGAGCATCTTTTACTTAAAACTGCACCAAGTGGCAGCCTGTGTTATTCCAAACAACATAACACAACAACTCTAATAAGATTGAAGATGTGCAGTTGCGATCCCAGGCAGCCAAGGCTGTGGGCCAAGTGCTGGAAAATGGGATTAGAATAGTTAGCTGGTTGTTTTTGACTGGTGCAGACACGGTGGGCTGACAGATCTTTCTGTGCTGGAGGTTCCTGTGACTCTATAACTTTTTAAATCCACCTTCTCAAATTGTCCTGCCACATTTGAGAAATTTGGCAGTTGGCCAAAAATCAGTTTGCCTCTGAGCTAAAAATAGACAGCAGTTGTCCTCTCCAGAGTTTCCTGGTGGGTTGGGTCGTCTTAAAACGGCAGCTCACCTGCATCCCCCCCTTCCCCCACTCCAAATCAAAAGCCCAGCCCAGTGGCTAATTAGAGCAGCGGGAATCATCACCAGCTGGAAGTATATAAGCAGCTGGTGAATGGCAGTTCCTTTGTGACCTCACAGTACGGTCACCTGCCTTTCAGAGCGCTGAGTTTGCGGATGCTCCGACTCTGTGCCAGGCTCCGCAGGCAAGACCAGGGGGAGGTCAAGCAGGATTGGGGGATTCAGAGACAAGTTTCTCCATTTTAGACAGATGGTAAGATGGGGCTGGTGGGGGTGGAAGGGGCCAGACGGCAAAGACTTGAGTACAAGGGGGGGGGGGGGGGGGGGGGGGGGGGGGGTTGCGGCAGTGAGGGGAGAGTGCTTTACTCCTGGAAAACATAAAATGCTTTGTCCTCCGCTGATTCCTGTGATAGCGAGTTGCACAGGTTTACCACTCTCTGGGTGAACAAATTTCTCCTCATCTTAGTCTGAAATGGTCATCCCAATATCCTCAGACTGTGACCCCTGGTTCTGGACACACCCACCATCAGGAACATCGGGCGGGATTCTCCGACCCCGTGCCATTGGCGCTGGCGCGGTCGGCGTAGCGCCGGTCGGGGTCTGGCGATTCTCTGCACGCAATGGGCCGAGTTAGGCCGAGTCCCGCCGGCGCCGTTCTCATGTGTTCCAACTCGGCGGGACCTTGGCCTTGATATTGCGAGGGCGGCCTGGTGGGGGCAATCCAACCCCGGGGGGGGGGGTGCCTGGCCTGCCCACCGATCGGTGGGCGGGCTTATCCTGGTGGGGGCCTGTATTCCTCCGTGCCGGGCTCCTATTGCTCTCTGCCATGTTGCGTCGGTGCCGGAGCGGTGAAGGCAAACTCTTGCTGGCCGTAACATGTATGTGCAAACTCGTGCCAGCCGTAGAGCGCATGCGCGGACCCACGGCGCCCGTTCTGATGGCCGTATCGGCAGCTTGAGCGTCATGAGGCTCCCTAGTGCCGTTCTGGCCCCCTGTGAGGCACAGGATCAATGTTCCCAGGGCCTGTTGATGGGCCGTAAAACGCTGCAGCATTTACAACAGCATCAATGCTTAGCCCCAGGATGAGGGAATCCCACCCATCATTCCTGAATCTACCCTCTCTCGTCCTGTTAGAATGTTATACGTTTCTATGAGATTCCCCTTCATTTTTATGAACTTCAGTAAATACAATCACAACTGACTCAAACCCTCCTCAAACGTCCATCCTGGTTTCCCAGGAATCAGTCTGTGACTGGGGAGGTGGGAAATTATTCAGAGTCAGAAAGCACAGAGGCTCGATAGGCTGGGACTTTTCTCCTGGAGTGTAGGAGGCTGTTTTAACGCAGTTCCTGGTTAGGATCTGGAAGCACTGCCTGTGAGTGTGGTGAAGGCAGATTTAATTGAGGCATTTAAGAGGCAAGTCTAAAAGGAAGCTACGGGAAGAAGGCCACATGGAGGGCAGTGAAAACAGTGCACAAATCGGTAGAATGAGTTTGGAAAGAGTGTTTCTTTTTTTATTGATTGGGTGTGGACATTGTCGGCAAGAACAGCCTTTTTTGCCCATCCCCAAATTGCCCTTGAACTGAGTGGCTTGTTAGGCCATTTCAGAGGGAGGTTAAGACTATAAGACCATAAGACATAGATGCAGAATTAGGCCACTCAGCCCATCGAGTCTGTTACACATTCAATCATGGTTGATACTTTTCTGATCCCCATTCTCCTGCCTTCTCCCCATAACCCCTGATCCCTTATTAATCAAGAACCTATCTATCTCTGTCTTAAAGACACTCAGTGAATTGGCCACCACAGCCTTCTGCGGCAAAGAGTTCCACAGATTCACCACCACCTGGCTGATGAAAATCCTCCTCATCTCTGTTTTAAAGGATCGTCACTTCTGTCAGAGATGGTGTCCTCTGGTTCTAGTTTTTCCTTCAAGTGGCAACATCCTCTCCACATCCACTCTATCCAGGCCTCGCAGTATCCTGTAAGATTCAATAAGATCCCCCCTTATCCTGCAAAACTCCAACGAGTACAGACCCAGAGTCCTCAACCGTTCCTCATATGACAAGTTCTTCATTCCAGGGATCATTCTTGTGAACCTCCTCTGGACCCTTTCCAAGGCCAGTGCATCTTTCCTTAGATAAGAGGCGCAAAACCGCTCACAATACTCCAAATAGAGATTCAGAAGTACATCCCTGGTCTTGTATTCTAGCCCTCTTGACATGAATGCTAACATTGCATTTGCCTTCCTAACTGCCAACTGAACATGCACATTAACCTTAAGAGAATCGTGAGCAAGGACTCCCAAGTTCCTTTGTGCTTCTGATTTTCTCAGTATTTCCCCATTTGGAAAATAGTCTATGCCTAAATTCCTCCTTTCAAAATGCATTACCTTGCACTTTTCCACATTGTATTCCATCTGCCACTTCATTGACCACTCTCCTAGCCTGTCCAAGTCCTTCTGCAGCCCCCTTGCTTCCTCAATACTACCTGTCCCACTACAGATCTTTGTACAATCTGCAAATTTAGCAACAGTGCCTTCAGTTCCTTCTTCCAGATCATTAATGTATATTGTAAAAAGTTGTGGTCCCAGCACAGACCCCTGAGGCACACCACTAGTCACCGGCTGCCATCCTGAAAAAGACCTCTTTATCCCCACTCTCTGCCTTCTGCCAGTCAGCCAATCCTCTATCCATGCCAGGATCTTACCCTTTACACCATGGGCTTGTAACTTATTTAACAGTATCCTGTGCTGCACCTTGTCAAAGGCCTTCTGGAAATCAAATAAATCAAGTCCATTGGTTCTCCTTTGTCTAACTTCCTTGTTACCTCCTCAAAGAACAGATTTGTCAGACATGACCTTCCCTTGACGAAGCCGTGCTGACTCAGTCCTATTTTATCATGCACTTCCAAGTACTCCGCGATCTCATCTTTAATAATGGACTCTAAAATCTTACCAATGACCAAAGTCAGGCTAACCAGCCTATAATTTCCCATCTTTTGCCTCCCTCTCTTCTTAAATAGTGATGTTACATTAGCCACTTTCCAGTCCTCTGGGGCCCTTCCTGCCTCAAGTGATTCCTGAAAAATCACCACCAATGTCTCCATAATCTCCTCAGCTATCTCTTTTAGAACCCTGGGGGTAGTCCATCCGATCAGGTGACATATCCACCTTCAGATTTTCAGTTTCCCCAAAACCTTCTCCTTAGTAATGGTCACTGCACTCACCTCTGCCCCCTGGTTCTCCTGGAGCTCTGGCATCCCACTGGTGTCTTCCACTATGAATACTGATGCAAAGTAACTATTCAGTTTGGCTGCTATTTCTTTGTTTCCTATTATTACTTCTCCAGCCAAGTTTTCCAGTGGTCCAATGTCTATTTCTGCCTCTCTTTTACCTTTTATATATTGAAAAAACCTCTTCCTATCTTCCTTTATATTACTAACTAGCATGTGCTCACATTTCATCTTCTCTCCCCTTACTGCTTTTTAGTTGTCCTTTGCTCGCTTTTAAAGGCTTCCTAATCCTCTGGCTTCTCACTAATCCTCACCATTTTGTATGCTTTTTCTTTCATGCTGTCCTTGACTTCCCTCGTCAAGCATGGATGCCTTGTCCTCCCCTTAGCATGTTTCCTCCTCCTTGCGATGAATTTCTGTTGTGCCTCCCGAATAACCACCAAAAACACCGGCCATTGTTGTGCCACTGTCTTCCCTGCTGGGCTCCTTTTCCAATAATAATAATCGCTTATTGTCACAAGTTGGCTTCAATTAAGTTACAAAGTTACTGTGAAAAGCCCCTAGTCGCCACATTCCATCGCTTGTTCTGGGAGGCCGGTGCGGGAATTGAACCTACACTGCTGGCCTTGTTCTGCATTACAAGCCAGCTGTTGAGCCCACTGTGCTAAACCAGCCCCAATCAACTCTGGCCAGCTCCTCCCTCATGTCTTTGCAGTTACCCTTATTTAATTGTAATACCATTACATCTGATTCCGGCTTCACCCTCTCAAACTGCAGGGTAAATTCTATCATATTGTAGTCACTGCTCCCTAAGGGTTCCTTCACCTTAAGATCCCAAATCAGGTCTGCCTCATTACACATCACCAAATCCAGAATTGCCTGTTCCCTAGTAGCACCTGTTACAAGCTGCTCCAACAAACCATCTCTTAAACATTCCACAAATTCCTTTTCTTGGAATCCATTACCAATCTGATTTTCCCAGTTCACCTGCATATTGAAGTCCCCTATGATTATTGTAACATTGCCTATTTTACATGCTTTCACAACTCCCAATTTATTTCATGCCCCACATCCTGACTACTGCTAGGGGGCCTGCTCATAACTCCCATCAGGATCTTTTTACCTTTGCTCAACTCTACCCACACAAATTCTATGCCTTCTGACCCTATATCGCTCCTTGCTATCGATTTAACTTCATTCCTTACTAACAATGCAACCCCGCTCTCTTTGCCCATTTACCTGTCCTTTCGATAGGACACATATCCTTGTATATTTAGATCCCAGCCCTGATTCCCTTGCAGCCACCTCTTGGTGATGCCCACAACATCGTACCGGCCAATTTCAACGTGAGCAACAAGCTCATTTACCTTGTTCTGTATACATGACAGTCAGGTAAGTTTGGTAGATTTCCTTCCCGTAAGGATATCAGTGAATCAGATGTTTTTGTTCCCCAACAATCAACAATGGTTTCATGGATCATCATTTGACTTTTTGGGCAGGATTGTCTGCGAACCGGCGGCAACTCCGGCGGCAACTTGGGCGCCGAGGAGTGGCACCGGCACCGGAATCCTTCGCACCTTCAGGGGTTAGGCTGACGCCGGAGTGGTTTGCGCCCTGCCTGCCGGCGCGGAAGGGGCTTGGCATCATGCCAACCGGCGCCATAGCGCCTTTGCCAGCCGGCGTGAGTTGGCGCATGTGCGGGAGTGCCAGCGTGTGCTGGCATCAGCCGAGCACATGTGCAGGGGGATCATCTCCACGTCGGATATTGTGGAGGAGCACAGCAGCCGACGTGGAGGAATAGAGTGCCCCCACGGCACAGGCCCGCCGGCGGATCGGTGGACCCCGATTGCGGGCCAGGCCACCGTGGGGGCACATCCCAGGGCCAGATCTCCACATGCACCCCGAGGACCTCAGAGGCCACCGCGCAGCCAGGTCCCGCTGGTAAGTACCTACTCTAATTTAAGCCGGCAGGACCGGTCGAAAACGGGTGACCACTTGGCCCATCATGGGCCGGATAATCGCTGGGGGGCTGCTGCCAGTGGCCGCCAACCGGCGCGGCACGATTCCCGCCTGTGCCAAATCCCCAGCTCCGGAGAAATCGGCAGCCGGCGGAGACAGGATTCACGTCGCCCCCAGACGATTCTTCGACCCGGCCCTTTATTTCCAGACATTGTTATTTCAAATTTCACCATCTGCCATGGCAGGATTCAAATCTGGGTGCCCAGAACATTGCTCTGGGTGTTTGATAACCCGCCCAGTGACAATACCACTTCGCCATCGCCTCAGGAAGGGACGAGGTCAAAGGGCAGGTATTTTATCTTCTCCGCTTCCACTGGAAGGTGGGTGAGAACAGGCGAGGTTTGGGGTGATTTGAGTAAATGTGAATTGAACATTGAATAATTCATTCACAGACACCGCAGTAAAATTGTTCGATTTAGTTCATTTCGGTTTTCCTGTTAGCATCCTCCTCCATTACCCAATTATTTTACCACCTGCAAAAGTTGAAATTATGCCTTGCACACCCAAATCCATATTATTAATATTTACCCAAAGTGTAATTATACTATTGCAGATGAAATGAAATGAAAACCGCTTATTGTCATGAGTAGGCTTCAATGAAGTTACTGTGAAAAGCCCCTAGTCACCACATTCCGGGGGCCTGTCTGGGGAGGCTGATACGGGAATCGAACCGTGTTGCTGGCCTGCTTGGTCTGCTTTAAAAGCCAGCGATTTACTTCACCCAGTCTGAAAAACAACTGTTCACCGTGACTCTCTGGTTTCTGTCACTGAGATAATTCTGTATCAATGCTGCCAATCACTTTAAACCCATGCGTTTAAATGTTGCTATCATATTGTAATTTCACAAACACCTTTTGAAAGTGTATAAACACAACAACAGCTGTACAATCCCCATTATCCATTAAATATCGAAATGAAGTTTTTCAAACAGGATTCCCCTTGAACAATGATGTGGAGATGCCGGCGTTGGACTGGGGTGGGCAAAATAAAATGTCTTACAACACCAGGTTAAAGTCCAATAGGTTTATCTGGAATCACTAGCTTTTGGAGAGCCTGATGAAGGAGCTACGCTCCGAAAGCTAGTGATTCCAGACAAGCCTGTTGGACTTTAACCTCTTGAAAAAGGCAGAATTTCCACCGAGTCTCAGTTAGGAGCCAGCATTCCCGCAGCATCCGGTAAACTAAGAGAGATGCAGTTTATCAGCTTCCACACGGGTTCATGTTGACTCAAATAGTGGGATTCATGCCTGACAAAGAACCTTTATTATACTCGGAAAATTCAACAGCCACAGCTGGAGTCAGAACATGAGTTTGGAATCTCACTCCCAGCACACGTGGGAAACCTACCCAGATTCTGGGAACATAAATCCTGCAGGTTTCAAAGAAGTAGCCCAAATGACCCTTCAACCCACTAGTCACATGTGAACGAGGAACACTCTGGGATTGACAATTGTGGAATTCTTTGGTCAGTGTGTCAGTCTGTACAGAAAGTTTCAAACGTGACAGGTTAAAGAGTGAATTGTTGTTTTATATTCTGTTGTTACTTTGAAGGAACATAGAACATAGAACATAGAACGATACAGCGCAGTACAGGCCCTTCGGCCCACGATGTTGCACCGACATGAGAAGTCAAAAACTAAAGGCTATCTAACCTACACTATGCCATTATCATCCATATGCTTATCCAATAAACTTTTAAATGCCCTCAATGTTGGCGAGTGCACTACTGTAGAACATCTGACATACCTGCAGAATTATTAAAATATAGATAAGTGAAAAGTTTCCCCAGGCCGACCTCCAGTGCATGTTCCATATCCATTCCAGAAACCTCCGTTTCAACCCATTGGTGGCTTTTGAATTTCATTACATCATAACTCTAAGATTAGAAGAGAAAATCGATTACGATATGACAACTGAACTAACACCAAAATAGATCAGTGTTGAGAGGATTGTCCTCAGTTCCAAGGTGTGGTCACAGTATTCATGTCCTGGATGGACTGACCATGTAAAAGATTTCGGAGTTTTGATGGAATTGTTGGCATCAGCACTTCCAGATTAATTTTGATTCCTCTCTCACTTTGTCAACTTTAGTGTTCTGCACTCTGGGCCTTGTCCCTTCCCCATTTTAAAAAAACAATAAACATACATAGTGAAAAGTTTGTTGACGTTTTTCTACACTGAATCAATACAATGAACACATTCCCAGTTTTGTAACCCCCACAAGACCCATGGGGACAACCCGCCCAATCTACCTGTGGGGCACGTGGATTATGAGCTCGCCCGGTGAGGGGTGGAGGCCCATTAATTTAATCAGATAAAAGGCGGCCTAGGAAGAAACCGGAATCTTCAGATGGTCCTGGCTGGGATGAGCTGTGCACTTCACTTAGCTTAGCTGAAGGAGCTGAGTAAAATATACCCATGTTTACTGATGATACAAATCTAGCTGGGAATGTAAGCTGTAAGCAGAACACAAAGAAGCCCACAGGTACAGGCAGGATGGGTAAATGGACAATACCTTGCCGGACAGAGATGGCAATACTGCACAGCCCGCTCCACCAGCTGTTAAGAAGGGGCACCAGTGGGTATGCCCCCCCCCCCCCCCCCCCCACCGCACCAGAAGAGATTCATGGAGATGAAACAGAGATTTCCCTCTAAGAAATTGCTCACCCATTTCAAACCAGCCAAGTTGCTTCTACTCACATGTGACACTTCCCCTTACGGAGTGGGGGCCGTGTTTGCACATCGAATGTGCGACGGATTGGAACAGCCTATCACATTCGCGTCCTGCACACTGGCTGACGAGAGCACAATTATGCGCAAATTGAGAAGATACAATTTAGTGACATTAAGTCTGTTATAAGTTTCCTTTCAGAAAGTGGGTTTGATTCAGTGAATACAGAAGGAGCTGGAACAATCCCCAAGTGTACATTCCTTCACATTGTCTCACTAACTCATCCCAGTTCCCATACCGACCCATCTCTTGATCCGGTGCTGGAGAAGTAATCCCTGATATTTTCCTTACTACTCTACCTGGTAGTGAAGACCAATCAGGCGATGGCAACTCCTGTATAAAATGTTAATAAGAGCCGAGGACCGATTCCAGTCCAGTCTCATGTCTCAGGGTTGGCGTGTGAGCTGTCGGTGCGCCGCACATGTACCCCAAAAAACAGGCATTAAATAATTTGTACTGGTCCAAACAATAGAGAATGCGGTAAACTCTGAACTATACTTACCCCGCTCTGAATTACGAAAATGGGTTTAAAGCAGTCAACTTCTTCACAGAGGTCGAGCACCTTGTCTACCGCATTCTGTGCAGCGAGTTGGTTCCAGAAGAGGACAGACATGGTTAAGAAGATTCTCAGCATCTTGGTGTCGGCTCAGATCACTGGTGAAGCCACTGAATGACTCTCAGCACCTTCAGCTCGATCTGCAGTTTGAGCAGAGAGCTCAGAGATTTTTATACAGTTTTAGGGAGATGATTTTGAATAAAGTTTAGCTACAGGCATGAACATCATGCATTGAAGAACTGCCCCAGATAATTAACTATGGAAATGTTTCTTCATCCCAAATGTGATGAATTTAGAAATCATTAACCATGTGAGTGCTGGTTGCTGGGAAGTCTGCACTGTCCGCGGCAGCTATTTCATTATTAGTTCCAATTCACATACTCAGGATTGACCTCCCTGTTTGCAAGGTGAGTGGAATGGAAGATTCTGGTGTTAGTGGCCCAGCAGAAAACAATTTCACATTTGGGTTTCATATCCGCTCAATTTAATTTGCTGGGTTTCCTGCACCGGCAGCAACTGTGAACAGAGTGACCATGCTGCACTCCAACCACGGCACAGACCACTATTTCCTCAGTGCGTTGGTCAGGCTGCTGTGCCTCCCACATTTCACATTGTTTCTCTTTCATCTCCCCTTTTCCAAGACTGGCTGAGGTACATTGTCATTGTGTCATAATCATAACAGCACTTACGAGGTGGCAATGATTAAACTCCCCGTGACCCTCGCCGAGTATCCCCTCCCCCCCCGTGAAAGGGGACGGGAACCCGAAATAATGTATAGTTATGGTCTGTATCAGGTCGGCCAGTTCTGGTACCAATAGGAGAGACTCGGTGAGGGGGCTGGATTCTCCATTTCTGAGACTAAGTGTTGATTCGTGGAGTTTCCCGACAGCAAATCTGGTACAAATATGTAAACAGATTATGGAAAGATGTAGGAGCAACAGGGTGGTGGTGATAGGAGGAGATTTTAATTTTCCCAACATTGACTGGGATACACTTAGTGTCAGAGATCTAGATGGAGCAGAATTTGTAAGGAACATCCAGGAGGGTTTTCTAGAGCAGTATGTAAATAGTCCAACTCGGGAAGGGGGCATACTGGACCTGGTGTTGGGGAATGAGCCTGGCCAGGTGGTTGAAGTTTCAGTCGGGGATTACTTTGGGAATAGTGATCATAATGCCGTAAGTTTTAGAATACTCATGGACAAAGACGAGAGTGGTCCTAAAGGAAGAGTGCTAGATTGGGGGAAGGCCAACCACACCAAAATTTGGCAGGAGCTGGGGAATGTGGATTGGTAGCAGCTGTTTGAAGGTAAATCCACATTTGATATGTGGGAGGCTTTTAAAGAGAGGTTGATTAGAGTACAGGATAGACGTGTCTCTGTGAAAATGAAGGATAGAAATGGCAAGATTAGGGAACCACGGATGACAGGTGAAATTGTGAGACTAGCTAAGAGGAAAAAGGAAGCATACATAAGGTCTAGGCGACTGAAGACATACGAAGCTTTGGAAGAATATCGAGAATGTAGGACCAATCTGAAATGAGGAATCAAGAGGATTAAAAGGGGTCATGAAATATCTTTAGCGAACAGAGTAAAGGAAAATCCCAAAACCTTTTATTTATATATAAGGAGCAAGAGGGTAACTAGAGAAAGGGTTGACCCACTCAAGGACAAAGAAGGAAAGTTATGCGTGGAGTCAGGGAAGATGGGTGAGATTCTTAACGAGTACTTTGCATCGGTATTCATCGAGGAGAGGGACATGACGGATGTTGAGGTTAGGGATAGATGTTTGATTACTCTATGTCAAGTCGGCATAAAGAGGGAGGATGTTTTGGGTATTCTAAAAGGCATTAAGGTGGATAAGTCCCCAGGTCCGGATGGGATCTATCCTAGGTTACTGAGGGAAGTGAGAGAGGAAATAGCTGGGGCCTCAACAGATATCTTTGCAGTATCCTTGAACACGGGTAAGGTACCGGAGGACTGGCGAATTGCTAATGTTGTCCCCTTGTTTAAGAAGGGTAGCAAGGATAATCTGGGTAATTCCTGGCTGGGTCACTGTCTGTGTGGAGTCTGCACGTCCTCCCCGTGTGTGCGTGGGTTTCCTCCGGGTGCTCCGGTTTCCTCCCACAGTCCAAAGATGTGCGGGTTAGGTGGATTGGCCATGCTAAATTGCCCGTAGTGTAAGGTTAATGGGGGGATTGTTGGGTTACGGGTATACGGGTTACGTGGGTTTAAGTAGGGTGATCATTGCTCGGCACAACATCGAGGGCCGAAGGGCCTGTTCTGTGCTGTACTGTTCTATGTTCTATGTTCTATGTTCTATAGACCGGTGAGCCTGACGTCAGTGGTAGGGAAGCTGCTGGAGAAGATACTGAGGGATAGGATCTATTCCCATTTGGAAGAAAATGGGCTTATCAGTGATAGGCGACAATGTTTTTTGCAGGGAAGGTCATGTCTTACCAACTTAATAGAATTCTTTGAGGAAGTGACAAAGTTGATTGATGAGGGAAGGGCTGTAGATGTCATATACATGGACTTCAGTCAGGCATTTGATAAGGTTCCCCATGGTAGGCTGATGGAGAAAGTGAAGTCTCATGGGGTCCAGGGTGTACTAGCTAGTTGGATAAAGAACTGTCTGGGCAGCAAGAGACAGAGAGTAGTAGTGGAAGGGAGTTTCTCAAAATGAAGAACTGTGACCAGTGGTGTTCCACAGGGATCCGTGCTGGGACCACTGTTGTTTGTGATATACATAAATGATCTGGAGGAAGGTATAGGTAGTCTGATTAGCAAGTTTTCAGATGGCATTAAGATTGGTGGAGTAGCAGATAGTGAAGGGGACTATCAGAGAATACAGCAGAATATAGATACATTGGAGAGTTGGGCGGAGAAATGGCAGTTGGAGTTCAATCCGGGCAAATGCGAGGTGATGCATTTTGGAAGAAATAAGATGAAAATAGCTTATTGCCACAAGTAGGCTTCAAATGAAGTTACTGTGAAAAGCCCCTTGTCGCCACATTCCGGCGCCTGTTCAGGGAGGCTGGTATGGGAATTCAAGATCCAATTCAAGAGTGAACTATACAGTAAATATAAAAGCCCAGTGGAAAATTGATGTACAGAGAGATCTGGGTGTTCAGGTCCATTGTACCCTGAAGGTGGCTGTGCAGGTCGATGGAGTGGTCAAGAAGGCATACGGCATGCTTTCCTTCATCGGGAGGGGTATTGAGTACAAGAGTTGGCACGTCATGTTACAGTTGTATAATTATGTGGAGATGCTGGCGTTGGACTGGGGTGAGCACAGTAAGAAGTCTTACAACACCAGGTTAAAGTCCACCAGGTTTGTTTCAAACACGAGCTTTTGGAGCACTGCTCCTTCAACACTTGGAACACTTCAGCAGTCAAGGGCATTCAGCCTCTGATCTCCGGGTAAGCGTTCTCCAAGGCGGCCTTCAGGACATATGACAACGCAGAATTGCCGAGCAGAAACATATAGCTAATTTCCGCACGCATGAGTGCGGCCTCAACCGGGATCTTGGATTCATGTCGCATTACATTCACCCTCCCACCATCTGGCCTGGACTGGCAAAATCCTACCAACTGTCCTGGCTTGAGACAATTCACACCTCTTTAACCTGGGATCATCCCCTATCTCTGGATCTGTAATGATTTGATTACCCGCAAATGCTCGCATTCCAAGCATTGTCTGGCATCTCTGACTTTGTCTATATAAATATTTCTGGAACATACCTCTCCATTCACCTGAGGAAGGAGCAGTGCTTCGAAAGCTCGTGTTTGAAACAAGCCTGTTGGACTTTAACCTGGTGTTGTAAGACTTCTTACAGTTGTATAAGACTTTGGTTCGGCCACATTTGGAATACTGCGTACAGTTCTGGTCGCCACATTACCAAAAGGATGTGGATGCTTTGGAGAAGATGCAGAGGAGGTTCACCAGGATGTTGCCTGGTATGGAGGGCGCTAGCTATAAAGAAAGGTTGAGTAGATCTGGATTATTTTCATTAGAAAGATGGAGGTTGAGGGGGGACCTCATTGAGGTCGACAAAATCATGAGAGGTATGGACAGGGTGGATAGCAAGAAGCTTTTTCCCTGAGTGGGGGACTCAATCACTTGGGGTCACAAATTCAACATAAGAGGGGAAAAGTTTAAGGGAGATATGCATGGAAAGTTCTTTACGCAGAGGGTGGTGGGAGCCTGGCACGCATTGCCGGCGGAGGTGGTAGAGGTGGGCACGATAGCATCATTTGAAAATGAAATGAAAATTGCTTATTGTCGCGAGTAGGCTTCAATTAAGTTACTGTGAAAAGCCCCTAGTCACAACATTCCGCCGCCTGTTCGGGGAGGCTGGTACAGGAATTGAACCGTGCTGCTGGCCTGCCTTGGTCTGCTTTAAAAGCCAGTGATTTAGCTCAGTGTGTTAACCAGCCCCTATCATTATTTAAGATGTATCTAGACAGATACATGAATGGGCAGGGAGCAGAGGGATACAGATCCTTAGAAAATAGGCGACAGTTTTAGATAGAGGATCTGGATCGCCGCAGGCTTGGAGGGCCGAAGGGCCTGTTCCTGTGCTGTAATTTTTCTTTGTTCTTTGTTCTTTGGCACCGCACCTGGACCGATTCTGCTGCTGTTCAGGGACCTGCACCGGCACCACGTGGAACACAATCAATCCCAATGGGAAACGGTGCCGGATTCACTGGGCCCGTGATTGACACTCAGGAAGCTGACAAGTTGCAGCCGCAGATGCACACTGCACTCCCCACACACACCATCCCAGCCAACAAAGTGGCAGTAAGACGCACGGCCCAATGATTTATGCACACCAAGCTGGAAACCCTCCCGGGCGTCATGGAGGAGACACGGATCACCCTGTATCCCAGCCCTGGAAGGAGGTGCCAACTGCTGCCATTCACTGTGCCTGGGCACAAGGGCAGAGGTGGTCAGCGCCGTAGGCAACTCTGTCCGGACCGGCCAGCAGTGCCGGAAAAACCACATAACCTCCTCAGGGTCTCCAGGGTGAGTAGGTAGAACTGTTACCCTGGCACTGACCCGTGTTCCACACACCCGTAACCCCACTACCCCCAACCCAGAGTGCCGCAGAATCACCATCCTGCACCAGATCCTGGAACCCACGCCGGGCTCCAGAGCCCATGGCCGGGTGCCCTGGCCACTGAGGCCACCAGCTACCCACTCCCTGGGCTTCATGTGTCTGTCTGTCTACCACCGTCATTTTCTGTTTGCCCCCCCCCCCAGCCCCAAGGAGAAGGCCGCCCATAGTTGTCAGGAGCGGAGACAACTGGAAGGGGACAGCCAGACCTGCGGCCCGTGCCCCTGGCGGATCTTGTGGGCCGAACAAGGCCAATGCCATGCCACCGGGACACCTGAGCATCAGACCCATCCAGGCCAGGTCGCCCCATAAGATGGCCGCTAACAGAGACCCAGGTCGCAGGGCGGGAATTGCTCCAGCACATCGCCCCTCTGCTGCGCGATGTTGTGGAGGACGCAGCAGGCCACCACAATACGAGTGACCCTCTGAGCGTCATACTGGAGGACTCTGCAGAGCGGTCCAGGCACCTGAAGCATACCTTCAGGAGGCTGAACACCATTCGATCACGCACGTGGCCGCTGTATGGGTGTCCTTGTATCGGGTCTCCGCATCAGTCTGTGGCCACTGGATAGGTGTCATCAGCTACGGCCGCAGTGGATAACCCTTGTCTCCCAGGAGCCAAGCTCCCAGCCAAGGGGGCCGGTCCATTTCAGTTTGTGTAGAGCGGCCTGTCATCAGCAGGTGCTCGTAGGAGAAGATTCATCCCACCGATCACCCCCAGGACCCGGGGCATGTCAATGATGGTGGTGAATCTCACTGCCCGGGCATCATGGTGGGCTCAGTCAACATTGAAAGGGATGTAATCAGCCACTTGGGCATATAGGGCATCGGTGATGGCACAGATGCACCTGTGCACCGAGGTCTGCGACATCCCCAGCAGGCCACCACTCGGCACCTGGAAGGACCTCCTGGCATAAAGTTTCAGGGCAACCATCACCTTAACGACCTCCAGGAGTGGGTTTCCTCCCCCATACCCCCGCGGTGTCAGGTGTGCCATGATCTGGCAGATATGTCGCACTACTCAGTTGGTGTCTTCCATGGCATTGCCGGTCCGGCAAGTAGACGCGGCCCCATCCTGGGCTGCTACCTCCTGTCCCTCTGCGGAAATCTCCACTGCTGCAGCTTCTTCCTCCTTAAGGAGCGCCAGCTCTCACAGCTGCAGTGCAGCCCCTGGGGCTGCAGCGACCACAAGGAAGGCCACCATGTAGCGACCAGCTGGAAGGCCACCATGCAGCGACCAGCAGGAAGGCCAACATGCAGCGACCAGCAGGAAGGTCACCATGCAGTGACCAGCAGGAAGGCCACCTTGTGCCGACCAGCAGGAAGGCTACCATTCAGCGACCAGCAGTAAGGCCACCATGAAGCGACCAGCAGGAGGTCACCATGCAGCGACCAGCAGGAAGGCCACCATTCAGCGACCAGCAGTAAGGCCACCATGAAGCGACCAGCAGGAGGTCACCATGCAGCGACCAGCAGGAAGGCCACCATGCAGCAACCAGCAGGAAGGACACCATGCAGCGACCAGCAGGAAGGCCACCATGCAGCAACCAGCAGGAAGGCCACCATACAGCGACCAGCAGGAAGGCCACCATGCAGCGACCAGCAGGACGGCCACCATGCAGCGACCAGCAGGAAGGCCACCATGCAGCAACCAGCAGGAAGGCCACCATACAGCGACCAGCAGGAAGGCCACCATGCAGCAACCAGCAGGAAGGCCACCATACAGCGACCAGCAGGAAGGCCACCATGCAGCGACCAGCAGGAAGGTCACCATGCAGCAACAGCAGGAAGGCCACCATGCAGCGACCAGCAGGAAGGCCACCATGCAGCGACCAGCAGGAAGGCCACCATGCAGCGACCAGAAGGAAGGTCACCATGTAGCGACCAGCGGGAAGGCCACCTTTTGCCGACCAGCAGGAATGGCCACCATGAAGCCACCAGCAGGAAGGCCACCATGCAGAGACCAGCAGGAAGGTCACCATGCAGCGACCAGCAGGAAGGCCACCATGCAGCAACCAGTAGGAAGGCCGCCATGCAGCGACCAGCAGGAAGGTCACCATGCAGCGACTATCAGGAAGGCCACCATTCAGCGACCAGCAGTAAGGCCACCATGAAGCGACCAGCAGGAAGGCCACCATTCAGCAACCAGCAGTAAGGCCACCATGAAGCGACCAGCAGGAAGGTCACCATGCAGCGACCAGCAGGAAGGCCACCATGCAGCAACCAGCAGGAAGGCCACCATACAGCGACCAGCAGGAAGGCCACCATGCAGCAACCAGCAGGAAGGCCACCATACAGTGACCAGCAGGAAGGCCACCATGCAGCGACCAGCAGGAAGGTCACCATGCAGCAACAGCAGGAAGGCCACCATGCAGCGACCAGCAGGAAGGCCACCATGCAGCGACCAGCAGGAAGGCCACCATGCAGCGACCAGAAGGAAGGTCACCATGTAGCGACCGGCGGGAAGGCCACCTTTTGCCGACCAACAGGAATGGCCACCATGAAGCCACCAGCAGGAAGGCCACCATGCAGAGACCAGCAGGAAGGTCACCATGCAGCGACCAGCAGGAAGGCCACCATGCAGCAACCAGTAGGAAGGCCGCCATGCAGCGACCAGCAGGAAGGTCACCATGCTGCGACTATCAGGAAGGCCACCATTCAGCGACCAGCAGTAAGGCCACCATGAAGCGACCAGCAGGAAGGTCACCATGCAGCGACTATCAGGAAGGCCACCATTCAGCGACCAGCAGTAAGGCCACCATGAAGCGACCAGCAGGAAGGCCACCATTCAGCGACCAGCAGTAAGGCCACCATGAAGCGACCAGCAGGAAGGTCACCATGCAGCGACCAGCAGGAAGGCCACCATGCAGAGACCAGCAGGAAGGCCAGCATGCAGCAACTATCACAAGGCCACCAGGCAGCGACCAGCAGGAAGATCACCATGCAGCGACCAGCAGGAAGGCTACCATGCAGCAGCCAGCAGGAAGGCCACCATGCAGCGACCAGCAGGAAGGTTACCATTGCACCATTGAATTCCAATATTCATTGTCTGCAGGGGGTGAAAGACTGACATGTTAGCATGGTGCGTACCCCATGCCAAACTAGGTCTGATGGGCTACACGGTGGCACTGGTTGGCACCGCTGCTTGTTCTCCCCCCCCCCCCCCCCATCTCTACACCCCTGACCCCATTTTTACCCTGTTCTGTGGCTCCTAATCCATGCTGCTAGGGGTGCCATTGGCTGGAGCTGCCCATGCCAACAGTATGCTCCGATGCCATCGCCTGTCATCCCCATAGGGGCTAAAGTGGCAATTGTCCTGGGTGGGCAACCTGAAGCCCCGCTGGCCGGTGGCAACTGGGCTGGGGGGGTGTATGGTGGAGGATGGGGTGCAGCGGTGGGGTGTATAGGCACCCATAGGCCAGTATCACTCTGCAGAACCAGCGGTCAAGGTGGGTGGTCAGTGCGTTGCGCAGTAGGATGGATGCCTTGTAGGCCGTGGCAATGGCGGTCCGTTCCTCCCCCTGGTCTCCCCACCCCAGATAGCCCAGTCAGTGTCCGATCCAGCACGACACGGTCACACCTCTCTGTGTCCTACCTCTACTGAGGCATGGTGGCAAAGTAGTTAGCACTGCTGCCTCACAGCTCCAGGGGCCGGTTTAGCTCACTCAGCTAAATCGCTGGCTTTTAAAGCAAACCAAGGCAGGCCAGCAGTACGGTTCGATTCCTGTACATAAGAACATAAGAACTAGGAGCAGGAGTAGGCCATCTGGCCCCTCGAGCCTTCTCCGCCATTCAATGAGATCATGGCTGATCTTTTGTGGACTCAGCTCCACTTTCCGGCCCGAACACCATAACCCTTAATCCCTTTATTCTTCAAAAAACTATCTATCTTTACCTTAAAAACATGTAGTGAAGGAGCCTCAACTGCTTCACTGGGCAAGGAATTCCATAGATTCACAACCCTTTGGGTGAAGAAGTTCCTCCTAAACTCAGTCCTAAATCTACTTCCCCTTATTTTGAGGCTATGTCCCCTAGTTCTGCTGTCACCCGCCAGTGGAAACAACCTGCCCGCATCTATCCTATCTATTCCCTTCATAATTTTAAATGTTTCTCTAAGATCCCCCCTCATCCTTCTAAATTCCAACGAGTACAGTCCCAGTCTACTCAACCTCTCCTCATAATCCAACCCCTTCAGCTCTGGGATTAACCTAGTACTAGCCTCCCCGGACAGGTGCCTTCACGCCTGTTCCCGTGACCTGATTCTCCCCCCCCCCATCGGGGCTAGGAGCGGGGCCCCGGAAATCATGGCGTAGCAGCCTTAACGACCGCCGTTAAGGTTGCGCGCCGAGCCGGCTCCAACCCACGCATGCGCGGGTGACGTCATTGCGCCATTGACGGAACCTACGCATGCGCGGTTCCGCATTTCTCCACCGTCGCCCGACAAGATGTGGCGGCTTGATCTTGTCGGGCGGCAGAGGGGAAATAGTGCGTCCCTTTTGGACGCAGGTCCGACGATCGGTGGGCACCGATCGCGGGCCTGTCCCCTCCCGAACACAACGGTGGTGATCCCACCCCAAATGGGCCTCTGAATGCCCCAAGCAGGTGCGTTTGCTGCCGTGACAAAACGGGCGTAAAGGCCCGGCCGCTCAGCCCATCGGCCGCGGAGAATCGCCACTCGCCGCAAAAAACAGTGAGCGGCGATTCGTGACGTGGGTCGGGCGGGGGGGGGGGGGGGGCGGGGAGAATAGCGGGAGGGCGCAAAAAATGTCGGGAGGCCCTCCCGCTATTCTCCCAACCGGCGTGGGCAGCGGAGAATCGCGCCCGTGCAGTTTAGGTGGATTATCGATGTTAAATTTCCCCTTATTGTCCAAAAGGCTAGGTGACGTTATTGGGTTACAGGGATAGGGTGGAGGCATGGGCTTAAGTGGGGTGCTCTTTCCAAGGTCCGGTGCCAACTTGTTGGGCCGAATGGCCTCCTTCTCCACTGTAAATTCGATGATTCTATGGCTCTCTCTCTCCCTATTCAGCCACCAAGCTGGTTTCAGGATTTTTAAAACACAAATGAACCGCGCCTTTGGGAACCTGGCCTATCAGAAGCAGAGAATGGCGGATGGCCAGGGGAACACTGGGACTGGCCCACTAATGCTATTCCAACGGAGTTTACTGGATGTTCACATTGGCGCCTCTGTCAAAATGAGGAAGAATTCCAATTTTGCGTCAAATCGGCACCCGCCATGATTTCGGAATCAGAAACTATTCTCCATCCAATTGCCTATCCTGATTTCATTCTTAGCAAATGGAAAACCCTGCCCAGGATCTTTTGTGCTGTGTGAACAATAGTTATTGTAATAAACATTGATTTCTTTTAACTATGCCATATGGACTCCCTTGTGGTCTACAAAAGGCACTCAGCTGATGTGATAACTTTGCATTGACAGAGCCACACACCATCACTTTGCCTCTCTTCACAGTAACATTTACATGGTGCTTTGCATCTTTGATGTTGAACTCATGGGAGATGAAGAAAAACATTGTCACAAGATCTAAATAACTTTATCTGCACCTGGACAAACAAAGTTCCTAAATTTTACTAATTTAAGATTTTCTTTTTTAATGTATTTTTATGGGCATTTTCAATTTTACATAGTGACACTTTGCGTCCGATATTTTCAGTTTATATGATTCTTATGTACATACAATCTTTCATGGTACATCCTCTCCCCCACTTTCCTCTCTCCCTACCACCCTCCCCTCCCTGACCTCTCTTTGGCATCTCCCTCTTCCCTTTTGGGTGTTCTTAATATTTTTAGTTCTCTGTTGTATCTCATTGCATCTGTTGCATCTCAATGCATCTCTGCATTGGGGATGGTTCAGCGTACTGGGCTAAATCACTGGCTTTTAAAGCAGACCAAGGCAGGCCAGCAGCACAGTTCAATTCCTGTACCAGCCTCCCCGAACAGACGCCAGAATGTGGCGACTCGGGGCTTTTCACAGTAACTTCATTGAAGCCTACTCGTGACAATAAGCGATTTTCATTTTCATTCACCTGTAAAGTGGGCCCTTGTGCTCCCCATAACCAAAATCTATCAAACGTTGTGGGTCAGGTGAACTCGAAGATATGCTTTGGTGTTCTCTAAACCCTGGTCCATAATACTTCCTGTATTCTTAAATCATCTGTCTGTTTGTGTTTTAGTGATTTCTTTGTGCTTATCCTTTTGCCAGGTGCTTGAATTTTATGTATTGTTTGATATTTAATTTCTGAGTTTTAGTCAGTTCCTGCTCAAGTGTATATTCGTGAGTAACTAATAATAAAGTCGTATTTTTGACACTTCCCACCAACTGGACTACCGATTCTTATTAGAAGAGAAAAATGAGAGTCCCTACATCATGTATTCCCTTGCGTTGTTTGTCCTTCACATGTGCATCCCCTCACACTTATCCAAACTGAATTTCATTTGCCATTGACCAGCCCATCTGACCAACCGTCTACATCCTCCTGTAATCTAAGGCTGTCCTCGTCACTATTTACCACTCCTCCAATTTTTGTATCATCCATTCATGTCTACATTCATGACTAAATCATTTATATATAATATAAACAGCACAGGCCCCAAAACTGATCCCTAAGAGGCCCCACTGGATGCAGACTTCGAGTCAGAAACACTCCCCTCGACTATTACCCTCTGCTTCCTGCCACTCAGCCAATTCTGGATCCAATTTGCCAAATTTCCTTGGATTCCATGGGTTCCCATGTGAGAAGAAAGTAACTTTTGGCAGTACGATTCCAGGACAACTCCCTGGAGAGTCTCCTCCAGGCTGCCCAGGAAAGGAGGAGGTGCTAGTTCCTAGAAATGGAAGCAGCCCATCAGACCTCAGTGGCCTGAGAGGAGATCACAAGACGTCAAAAAATAACTGGCCTTCATTGCAGGAAGTGATTGGCCAATCAGCTGTTGAATTGGGAATGGAGTCAGGAATTGCAGAATTTGATCCTGCCAACTACACAAAATTGTGAAATAATTCCCTCCTAACCACAGGAAAGCCAGGATCAGGTTGCAATAATTTATTAATGACTCCAAAACCTAGGACTTGGCTCCTCCCTCTGCAATTGGATCCTCACCTTCCTGTCCCATAGACCACAATCAGTAAGGATAAACAACAACACCTCCTCCACGATAGTTCTCAATACTGGGGCCTCGCAAGGCTGCGTACTTAGCCCCCTACTATACTCCCTACACACACACAACTGTATGGAAAAATTAGGCTCTAACTCCATTTCCACGTTTCCTGACGACATGACCGTAATAGGTCAGATCTCAAACAACGATGAGTCAGGGTACAAGAGGGAGATAGAGAATTAGTGGTGAGGTGTAACAACAACAATCTCTCGCTCAACATCAGCCAAACTAAGGAGCTGGTTATTGAATTTAGGAAGCAAAAACAACCCTCTACAACCACCCTTTGGCTTCGGTGGCTGAAGAGATCTTCCATGCGGATCTAGTGAAGTCTTGCAACACTGAAACTCAGTAGAAATTTGAGTTCAACGTCTCGGATGCAAATAAGAATATTTATTGCCTCTACCTGATTACAATTGAGAGAAACTTAAATCTATTCTCAATAAAGTCCGACAAGCAAAGGACTTAAAGAGAAGTAACTTAGAAACAATTTAACTTTCAAAACAATACAGAAATGGTTTCTTGCTTACGACAAAACAGCTTGCATTTACTTCAAGGTTCAGAGTGGAAAAGTGAAAATATGAAATATAGTGCTAGCGAATAGTTAGATCAAAGTATAGAATGATCCCTGAATAAAGATGGCTATATGAACCATCATGTTTAAGGAGAATTTTATCATGTCTAAAGCCATCTGTCTACACCTCTATGCTGTCCTAATTGGTTTAGGTGAGAATCAAATACATTTGATTCGATGGTTAACTGTCAATCCTCAATGTGGATGATAAGGACAGTGTATTCCAGTCAATGTTTAATAGTCTACAGACTTCCTTGCAAACAGCACCTGTAAAGTGGGTTCCATTGTCTGAGTCAATGCTAGCTGGTACTCCCCATCTGGGGATTAAGTCTTTGCACAGCACTTTGGCTGTATGGGCAGCTGTCGCTCTTCTAGCTGGTACAGCTTCCACCCATCTAGAGAATTTATCCACTATTACAAGGACATCGTTGTACTTTTGGCATTTAGGAAGGGTGATGTAATCTACATATATATTCTGAAATGGTCCTGCAGGAGCAGGAGCTCTTAATTGAGGTATTGATGTTATAGGTCCCAAGTTATTCTTTTGACAGGTTACACAATGGTTTGATACTAATTGTGCATGTTTTTTGAATCCTTTCCCACGCCGACTTCTATGGAATCGATACATCATTTGTTGAGGTGATAGATGTCCCCATGAATGAATTTGGTGAGCTAAGAAGGGCATTAGTGCTTGTAGTGCCACTGGTTTATCAGTTTGAATTTGTCTCCAAATATTGTCATCATCAAGGTAATTTTGTATCCAAAATTACCTCACCCTGGATTCCGTGTGATTTAACCTTTTGCAACAACCTACCATATGGTACCTTGTCAAAGGCCTTGCTAAAGTCCATGTAGACAAGGTCGACTGTGCTGCCCTCATCTACCTTCTTGGTTACCCCTTCAAAAAACTCAATCAAATTGGTGAGACATGACTTTCCCCTTACAAAGCCATGCTGACTTTCCCCAATTAAGCCTTGCCTGTCTAAATGCCTGCAGATCCTGTCCCTCAGAGTATCTTCTAACAATTTACCAACTACAGAAATAAGGCTAACTGGTCTGTAGTTCCCAGGCTTCCCAGCCCGTCTTAAACAAGGGCACAATATTTTCTGCCCTCCAACCTTCAGGCACCTCTCCCTGTGGCTGTCGATGATTCAGATATCTCAGCTAAGAGGGCCGGCAATTTCCTCCTTAACCTCCCACAACGTCCTAGGATACATTTCATCAGGTCCCGGGGATTTATCTATCTTGATGCGGTTTAATACCTCCAGTACCTCCTTCTCTGTAATATGTACACGCCTCAAGGCATCACTTTTTATTTCCCCAATTTCCCTAACTTTCGTGCCTTTCTCAACAGTAAATACTGACGAGTATTATTCATTTAGGACCTCTCCCATCCCTTGTGGATCTGCATATAGATGGCCTTGTTTATCCTTAAGAGGCCCTACTCTCTCCCTAGTCACCCTTTTAACCTTTCTGTCCCTGTAAAAGCCCTTTGGATTTTCCTTTGCCTTATCTGCCAACATAATCTCATTTCCACTTTTTGCCCTCCTGATTTCCCTCTTAATAATAATAATATAATAATTGCTTATTGTCACAAGTAGGCTTCAATGAAGTTACTGTGAAAAGCCCCTAGTCGCCACATTCCAGCGCCTGTGCGGGGAGGCCGGTACGGGAATTGAACCCGCACTGCTGCCATTGTTCTGAATTGCAAGCCAGCTGTTTAGCCCACTGTGCTAAACCAGCCCCAACTCTACTCCAACAAACGCTATAACCTTCAAGGGATCTAATTGATCCCAGCTGCCTATGTATGTCATATGCCTCCTTCTTCCTTTTGACCATGGCCTCAATATCCCGAGTCATCCAGGGTTCTCTCCTTCTACGAGCCTCACCCTTCACTCCAAGAGGAATGTGCTCACCCTAAAACCTAGTTAACACCTTTTTGAAAGATTCCCACTTACCCTGTCCCCTTGCCTGCAAATAGGCACCCCCAATCAACTTTTGAAAGTTCCCGCCTAATACCCTCGAAAGTGGCCTTGCCCCAATTTAAAATTTAAACTTTTGGGACAGAACTACCATTCTCCATAGGTATCTTAAAACTATGGTCACTGGTCCCAAAGTGATCCCTCATGAACACTTCCGTCACCTGCCCATAATCAACAATCTGTCCTGGTTCACCCACGTCAACACTATGACCAAGAAAACACAACAGCGCCTATACTTTCTCAGGAAACTAAAGAAATTCGTCATGTCCACATTGACTCTTAACAATTTCTGTGGATGTACCATAGAAAGCATTCTATCTGGGTGCATCACAGCCTGGTATGGCAACTGCTTGGTCAAGACTGTAAGAAACTACAGGGAGTTGTGAACATACCTTGGTCCATCACACAAACCCGCTTCCCAACCATTGACTATGTCCACACCTCCCGCTGCCTTGGGAAAGCAGGCAGCATAATCAAAGAGCCCTCATACCTGGGTTATTCTCTCTTTCAACCTCTTTCATTGGACAGGAGATACAAAAGTCTGAGAACACCCACTAACACAGGGGTGGGGGTGGGCAAACTACGGCCCGCGGGCCACATGCGGCCCGCCAAAGGTCTTTATGCGGCCCACCAAGATCAAGTCATATGAGGCGCCCAGAATCATAACCGGGTGAAGCGCCATTTTTGAAAAGTAGAGAAAAAGAGGGCTAAAGGCAGGATGCCGCCGGGGGAAGTGCTGAGGTATATGCCGCACGCTAATTGGTTACAACCGGGACTACTACGACCATCCTATTGGTCGCACCCAACTATACCCACCAATAAGACAGCCCCGCTCATCTAACAAGTCAAAGAACAGATCACTTCTCACAGACTCAAATAGAACATAGAACATAGAACATTGCAGCACAGAACAGGCCCTTCGGCCCTCGATGTTGTGCCGAGCAATGAGCACCCTACTCAAACCCACGTATCCACCCTATACCCGTAACCCAACAACACCCCCCCACCCCACCTTACTTTTAGGACACTACGGGCAATTTAGCATGGCCAATCCACCTAACCCGCACATCTTTGGACTGTGGGAGGAAACCGGAGCACCCGGATAAAACCCACGCACACACGGGGAGGACGTGCAGACTCCGCACAGACAGTGACCCAGCCGGGAACCGAACCTGGGACCCTGGAGCTGTGAAGCATTTATGCTAACCACCATGCTACCGTGCTGCCCCGTCAGTCTGTGTTCAGTCAGTCAGTCAGCGTTAAGGATCAGCACAATCTTCAGTCAGTGTTAAGGATCAGCACAAGCAACTTGACACCTGATTTTAACAAACTGGTAAATGACTGCAGTCAGATGCATCATTCTCATTGACATTGTTCTGTTACTGAGTTACTTTGTTTTTCAAATAAATGTGTTTCATGTGAAGTTTCTACTTTGAAATATTGATTAATAAAAATTAATTGCTTTTTTTTCTTTAAACTGAGTTACTTTGTTTTTTAAATAAATGTGTTTCATGTAAAATATTAATTAATAAAAATTAATTGCTTTTTTTTCTTTAAAAACCTTTTATTTTGGCTATTTTAAATATTAATTATTTTACTTAATATACTATGCGGCCCTTTAAAATTGTGAATTTCTGAATGTAGCCCTTGCACGGAAAAGTTTGCCCACCCCTGCACTAACAGATTCAAATACAGCTTCTTCCCCGTTGTTACCAGACTCCTGAATGACCCTCATATGGACTGAACTGGTCTCTTCACACACCTTCTCCACTCAGTAATACTGCACTCCTGTATGCTTCACCCAATGCCTGAGTCTATGTTTACATTGTGTATTTCTGTATGTCCTATGTTTATTTTCAAGTATGGAATGATATCTCTGGACTGTATGTAGAACAATTATTTTCACTGTACCTAATAAATCAAATCAAACCTTTGGCTGTTCACAATGGGCAGAGTACTGTGCTTGAAAAACTGAGAACATAATGCCAAACATTAAATGTGATTCCATGATTGGGCAGAATTCGCTGAACAATCCTAAGGGCATCAATAATTTCATGAAAAAACAATTTTTATTATCAGTCGGGCTCACTTGCAAGGGATTCACACAGAGGGATTTATCCTCTGCAAGCAGAAAGGACATGACCCGGTATTGCATCTTTTTGAAAATGAACCAAAACAATGGGGAATAATAATTCAGCGGTACATTCTGCATGATAACTCCTTAACCAATCAGAGCTGAGATGGACAACCAATCAGCAACCTTTTCTCATGCAGTATACATTTCTGCTCTGTTTAAAACTTGGTTTTCTTGGCATTTGGTCTGAAGAGTGTAAGATCATAGAATCATAGAATTTACAGTGTAGAAGGAGGCCATTCAGCCCATCAAGTCTACACCGGCCTCTGAAAGAACACCCTATCTAAGAACATGCCCCCACCCTATCCCCATAGCCCAGCGACCCCACCTAATGTTTGGGCACTACGGGGAAATTTTGCGTGACCAATCCACCTAACCCGCACATCTTTGGACTGTGGGAGGAAACAGGAGCACCCAGAGGAAACCCACACAGACACGGCAGAATGTGCAGACTCCACACATAGTGACCCAAGTTGGGAATTAAACCCAGGTTCCTGGCGCTGTGAAGCAACAGTGCTAACCACTGTGCAACAGTGCCACCCTAATTTACAGTACCCAATTATTTATTATTTTCCAACAAAGGGGCAATTTAGCGTGGTCAATCCACCTGCCCTGCACATCTTTGGGTTGTGGGGGTAAAACCCACGCAGACACGGAGAGAATGTGCAAACTCCACGCAGACTGTGACCCGGGGCCAGGATCGAACCCAAGGCAAAGAAAACATTTAAAAATTAATCATTTCGGCAGCATGTCTGTGTTTTCAGCAATTTTCCCTTCATAATAGATCCCAACATTCCCTGCAGACTGATGTCACGCTAACTTGTCTGTTTTATTTTCTCCTTCCTTTCAATAATGGCGTAAAATTACCTCACTTCAAACCATTCGGGAAATTTGAATTCAATAAAAATCTGGAATTAAAAGTCTAAAGGTGACCATGAAACTATTGTTGATTGTCGTAAACAAACATCTGGTTCATTAATGTCCTTCAGGGAAGGAAATCTGCCATCCTTACCCGATCTGGCCTACATGTAACTCCAGATCCACAGCAATGCGGTTGACTCTTAAATGTCCTCGGGGATGTGCAATAAATGTCGGCCCAGCCAGAGACGTCCACATCCCGTGAACGAATTAAAAAAAGGTACATTTTGAATATCAGGTTAGAAAATCTCAAGTTAGTAAAATTTAGGGATTTGGTTTGTCCAGGTGCAGATGAGGTCACTTTGATCTTGTGACAATGTTTTTCTTCATCTCCCATGTGTTCAACATCAAAAGATGCAAAGCACCATGTAAATGTTACTGTGAAGAGAGGCCAGGAGATGACTTGGGGCTTTGTCAATGTAAAGTAATCAAATCAGCTGAGTGCCTCACTCAAAAACAAGGTAATTGGGAATGTCGGTGAGATCTGGACCACCCAATGACCACTGAAGTAAAGCTGCCTCCAAAGGCAGATCTGAAACCTCATTTCCATTGTCCATCGGGACATTCACAGGATCCACATTTCAGAGGAAAAGGTGGAGCTGATTTTTATATTGATCATTTTTTCTTGTCAAAATATGCAGTAAATGGATTTGGAGCATATTTGGCTGGATTATTATGGATTGTGTTCTCATTGTTTTTTTCTTTCTTCTTGAGATGTGAACATCATTGATAGAATTGCCCGTCCCTCGGTACCCTTGTGAAGTTGGCGGTGAGTCACATTGTTGAACTGCTGCAGTCTGGACTATGAAGGTGTTATTGGTTATTGTCATTGTGGGCAAGGTCTCTTTGTGAAAGGAGTCAGGGGGCTTACATGAGGTCATTGACTGCTCCGCATGCCTTTGGGGAGCCTAGTACCAAACATTATACAATGTCGACATATTCAATAAACCTCTGTTATCCTTGAATCAACCCCACATGCTTTGGCAATCTATTTATTTTGGTATCCCAAAGATACAACTGTTTACTGGGAATATCCAGGAGCTTGACCAAGTGAGGATGAATAAATGTCAATTGTGTATCTTTGTTGGGCACTGGCCGCTACTCCATCAATTGCTCTGCACCTCTAGACAACGGTAGTTGTGGGTTTGGGAGCTACTGAGGAAGCAGATTGGTGATTTGTTGCGGTGTGTCCTGTAAACTGTGCACACTAGCTACCACTGTTGCAGGAAATGGCTGTTTAAACTCATGACTTGGGACCCTGTCAGGTCAGGCCTTATTTCTGGATATTAAAGTCATGGAGCCATTTGAGCTTCCCAAGTGTTGTTGGAGCTGCATCTATCCAGGCAAGTACAGCATATCCCATAATACTCCTGAAGTGTTCGCTATCTTTTATCTTCCACAGTACATAAATTTGGTTCAGCTGGTTTAGCTGCAGCATAAAGCTGGTTTAGCTCAGTGGGCTAGACAGCTGATTTGTGATACAGAACAAGGCCAACAGTGCGGGTTCAATTCTTGTACCAGCTTACCCGAACAGGCGCCGGAATGTGGCGACTAGGAGCTTTTCACAGTAACTTCATTGAAGTGTACTCGTGACAATAAGCGATTTTCATTTAATTTATTGTTATTATTTGAGGTTATGCAAATCTCTGTTGCCTGGGATCTAACACACATGTCCAATGAGCTGTAAAACATGTGCTCAGTGACTGACACTGGCTCCCTGTCGAGCAATGTTTCTGTTGGAGGGAATAAACAAAGCGAGTCTTTTGAGACCGTATCGAATTCCAACAAAACGGCTTTTATTCAACCTGCATGAGGGAGAGCAGGACTCGGAGCTGTATTTCCAGCTTGCTTCCGAGCTTCTCTGCCCCTCAAAAGTTCTTACACATTCTAATACCCTTTGAGTTACAAAGCATTACATTTACATTCGGTCATCATATTGTACTTTGAATTTGTCACAGTTCCGTTCTGATCATATTTTGCGGACCCATTGTCCTGTGTGGTTTAACTTTAATCGTTTTCCAGACATCTCCTTCCTAGACCATAAGACCATAAGACATAGGAGCAGAATTAGGCCACTCGGCCCATCGAGTCTGCTCCACCATTCAATCATGGCTCATATTTTCTCATCCCCATTCTCCTGCCTTTTCCCCATAACCCCTGATCCCTTTATTCATCAAGAACCTATCTATCTCTGTCGTAAAGACACTCAGTGATTTGGCCTCCACAGCCTTCTGCAGCAAAGAGAGTTCCACAGATTCACCACCCCCTGGCTGAAGAAATTCCTCCTCATCTCTGTTTTAAAGGATCATCCCTGTAGTCTGAGATGGTGTCCTCTGGTTCTAGATCTTCCTACAAGTGGAAACATCCTCTCCAGGTCCACTCTATTCTGGCCTTGCAGTATACTGTAAGTTTTAATAAGATCCCCCCTCATTCTTCTAAACTCCAACGACTACGGACCCAGAGTCCCCAAACATTCCTCAAATGACAACCTCTTAATTCCAGCGATCATTCTTGTGAACCTCTTCTGGACCCTTTCCAAGGCCATTCCTTAGACACGGGGCCCAAAACTGCTCACAATACTCCAAATGGGATCTCAGCAGAACCTTACAAAGCCTCAGAAGTACATCCCTGGTCTTGTATTCTAGCCCTCTTGACATGAATGCTAACATTGCATTTGCCTTCCTAACTGCCGACTGAACAAGCACATTAACCTTAAGAGAATTGTGAACAAGGACTCCCAAGTCCCTTTGTGCTTCTGCTTTCCGAAACATTTTCCCATTTAGAAAATAGTCTATGCTTAAATTGTCCTTCTAAAGTGCATAACCTCACACTTTTCCATATTGTATTTCATCTGCCACTTCATTGCCCACTCTCCTAGCCTGTCCAAATCCTTCTGCAGCCCCCTTGTTTCCTCAATACTACCTGTCTCTCTACAGATCTTTGTATCATCTGCAAACTTAGTAACAGTGCCTTCAGTTCCTTCTTCCAGATGATTGATTTGTATTGTGAAAAGTTGTGGTCCCAGCACAGACCCCTGAGACACACAACTATTCACCAGCTGCCATCCTGAAAAAGACCCCTTTATCCCCATTCTCTGCCTTCTGCCAGTCAGCCAATCCTCTATCGATGCCAGGATCTTACCCTTAACACCATGGGCTTTTAACCTATTTAACAATCTCCTGTGCGGCACCTTGTCAAAGACATTCTGGAAATCTAAATAAATCACGTTCACTGGTTGTCCTTTGTCTAATTTCCTTGTTACCTCCTCAAAGAACTCTAACAGACTTGTCAGATATGACATCCCTTTGACAAAACCGTGCTGACTCAGTCCTATTTTATCATACACTTCCAAGTACTCCACCATCTCAGCTTTAATAACAGAGTCTAAAACTTTACCAATGATTGAAGTCAGGCTAACCGGCCTATAATTTCCCGTCTTCTGCCTCCCTCCCTTCTTAAACAGGGGCGGTACATTTGCCACTTTCCCGTCCTCTGGGACCGTTGCTGCCTCCAGTGATTGCTGAAAGATCACCACCAATGTCTCCACAGTCTCCTCAGCTATCTCTTTTAGAACCCTGGGGTGTAGTCCATCTGGTCCAGGTCATCTATCCAATTTCAGACCTTTGTGTTTCCTTAGATGTAACCCGTCCTTCTTGTACAGGTCCCACCTGCCCCGGAAGAGATCCCAATGGTCCAGAAATCTGAAACCCTCCCTCGTACACCACTGGTTTAGCCATGTATTTAGCTGCACTGTCCTCCTATTTCTAGCCTCACTGGCACGTGGCACCGGGATTAATCATGTGATTACCACCCCTGAGGTCCTGCTTTTTAGCTTACTGCCTAACTTCCTGAACTCATTCTGCAGGGCCTCCTCGCCCTTCCTGCATATGTCGTTAGTACCTATGTGCACTACGACCTCTGGCTGTTCATCCTCCCCCTTCAGGATCTCCTGTGTTCATTCAGAGACATCCTGGACCTTGGTACCAGGGAGGCAACACACCATCCTGAAGTTCTCAGCTATCTCTTTTAGATCCCTGTGGTGTAGTCCATCTGGTCCAGGTGATTTATCCACCTTCAGACCTTTCAGTTTCCTCAGAACCTTCTCCTTAGTAATGGTCACTGCACTCACCTCTGCCCCCGATTCTCCTGCAGCTCTGGCATCCCACTAGTGTCTTACACCATGACGGCTGATGCACAGCAACTATTCAGTACCTCTGTCATTTCTTTGTTTCCTATTATTACTTCTCCAGCCACATTGGGCTGTTGAGCACAGGGCTAAATCACTGGCTTTGAAAGCAGACCAAGGCAGGCCAGCAGCACGGTTCAATTCCCGTACCAGCCTCCCCAAACAGGCGCCGGAATGTGGCGACTAGGGGCTTTTCACAGTAACTTCATTTGAAACCTACTTGTGACAATAAGCGATTTTCAATTTTTCCCGTGGTCCAGTGTCTATTTTTGCCTCTCTTACCTTATATAGTTTGAAAAAAAATCTTCCTATCTTCTTTTATATTACCAGCTATCATGCATTCATCTTTCATCTTCTCCCCCTTTTTTGTGTTTCAGTTGTCCTCTGCTTGCTTTTGAAGTCCTCTGGCACCTCCCTGTGGCCACAGAGGAATTGAAAACTCAACAGCCTGCAATACATTCAGCTGACCCTAGTGATTTATCTACCTTTAAGCCTGCCAGACCACTCAGAAACTCCTCTCTGTCTATATTAATCACTTTACTTTTATCACAGTCTTCTCTCTGATTTGTATACCACACTGTCTCTCTGAGGAGTGAACACTGACACATAGGCCAGGATTCTCCAACCCAGCACCGTGTCTGAGAATCCCCAGGGGAGCGCGAGGGGGGGCGCCCCACTGCCCCAACGCCGGCCATTTTCCGGCGCCGTTTTTCGAGCGCCCGCTGAATTGCGCCCCCCCCCCCCCCCCCCCGGCGATTCTTCGGACCCCAATGGGCCGAGTGGCCGGCATGTTTGGCCAAGTCCCACCGGCATGGATTACTCAGCTCCCACACGGCGGCACCTGGAAGGTGAGTGTGCGGGGGCCGTCCTGGAGGGGGGCATCCGACCCCGGGGGGGGGGGTGGGGGGGCGACTGTGGCCACGGGGGCCTACTTTACTCCGTGCCGGGCCCCTGCAGGGTTCCGCCATATTGCCCGGAGGCTGGAGCAGAGAACGGAATCCTCGCACATGCGCGGAAATAAGTCGACCATTCTGCGCATGCGCGGACGCGCGCAGGCCGTTCCGCGCTGGCTGGAGCTGCGGGGACCACACCGGTGGCAACCTAGCCCCCCAGAAAGAGGAGAATGCCTCACTTTCAAGGCCGTTGAGTCATTGGCGCCGGCTTTCACACCGGCGTGGGGACATAGCCCCATTATTAGAGAATCCCGCCCATAGTATTCATTTCGAATCCGACTTATATCCCCTAGCTCCACACAAATTAATATTGTGAACCTTAATTGTATGTCCTACACTCTTTCCTTAGTTATCCTTTCACCCTCAGTGTACTTGGAAAACAACTTCGGATTTTCCTTTGTTTTATCTGCCAGTATCCTTTCATCTCCCCATTTTACTCTCCTAATTTCCTTTTTTAGTACCCTCTTGCACATTTTTATACATCCTCTCGGACTTCTGCTGTTTTGAGCCCTCAAAATCTTCCAAAAGCCTCCCTTTTTCAACTGATCCAATGCTCTATGTCCTTCCATGTCCAAGATTCACTGGATTTGTTGGTCCCACCTTTTTTTTGATTGGAGCAAGTTGGCCCTGTGCTCTCCCTGTTTCCTTCTTCAATGAGTCCAACTGTTCGGTCAGGTGTACCCACAACTGTCTGTTCCCGTCCCACTCTGCCCAAATTTCCCCGCTGCTACCAGACTCCTGGATGGACCTCTCATGGACTGAACTGATCTCTCTACGCATCGTCTGCACTGTGTATCATTACACTCCATATGCTTCGCCCAATGTCTGTATCTATGTATTTACATTGTGTATCCATTGTATGTCCTATGTTTTTCATATATGGAACGATCTGACTAGACTTTATGCACAACAATACTTTTCACTGTACCTCGGTACATGTGACAACAAATCTAAATCTAAATCATATCTGATCTTTTTATTATCGGCCTTCCACCAGTTTAGAACCTTGATCTCCGGCCCTCTGGAAACCACGGATCAGGCCGCGGACCAGATGGACGTTGTCGGAGATTGTGCCGCTCGGGATCATGTGGGACTGGTGAGGGTGGGTCATGTGGTCCAGCACAGTGCCAAGGTGGAGACACATTGCGAAGATCTTGTAGTCCATGCTGATGAGGGAAACCTTTCATTAGTTTATGAGGTTGCAGAGATACCCCTTCTTTGGCAGCAGGGTAATAGGGTGATCTATTACCCTGTTAATGTCTACGTTGTGTGTTATGGGCTGCCAAAGAAGGGGTTGTTTGACCTTAAAAAAGTGGAACTTTCGCCCTGAAATTAAGTTGAATTACTACTTATCCCCTTCCAACTCGCCATTTAATTGGAGTTTTAATTCCAGATATTTTAAATTGAATTGAAATAAACCGACCTGTCGTGATGAGATTTGAAAGCAGCTCTCGGAGTATTACAATGTGTCTCAGGAGCTGTAGCCCAGTGACAATATCACTATGCCACCGCCTCCCCTCAGGGTCAGTATGTTGTCCACGGCTCATTTTAATCGATATCAAAGATCTGAGGCGTGATTCAGTGACCTTGTTGCGTTTGAACGAGAATGCGGAGAGGCCAAAAACAAGTACCACGCTGGGTGCCAAACCATTCGCGATGTAGCTGGCCCGAGGACCCGGCACCATGTGGAGCAGGGGGTCACCCGCTCGCCGTTGCCATCAAGGTCACCGCAACCCTGAACCTTTAAGCCTCAGGGTCCTTCCAGGGCTCAAACGGGGACCTGTGTGACATCTCACAGACAGCAGCCCACAGGTGCATCCTGCATCCTCCCTATGGGGAGGCAGTGGTGTAGTAGTATTGTCACTGGATGAGTAAACCAGAGACCCAGACTAATGCTCTGAGACACAGGTTCCAATCCCGCCGCAGCAGATGGTGAAATTTGAATTCAATAAAAATCTGGATTTAAAGTCTAACGATGACCATGAAACCATTGTCATAAAAAAACCGTCTGATTCAGGAATGTCCTTTCGGGAAATAAATCTGCCGGCTTTACCTGGTCTGGCCGACATGTGACTCCAGATCCATTGCAATGTCATTGACTCAAGGGCAATTAGACATGGGTAATAAATGCTGGTCCAGCCTGCGATGCCCACATTCCGTGAACAAATATAAAGAAAAAGCTGGCAGAGCAGCGGGCCAACGTTCTGGAGGTTGAGGGTGAAGAACCTACAACCACCGATGAGGAGGACGACGTGAATGATGAGGAGGCACCGGACCCGCTGGGGCTGGAGGACGATCCCAGGCAGGAACCGGAGGACCAGCCACAGGTCTCAGGGCAGGTGGCAGCGCCAAGGGTCTGGTGGGTCAGCAAGGCCCTCATGCTCGCCCGCTTCTCATTGGACGTGACCAGGTCCGTCAATGCTACCCTCCCTGCACCCCCCCTCCCCCATTTCCCATCCTCCCAGGGTAAGCATTATATCAATCCAGGGCCTGGAACGTTGTCAGCACTGCCAGCGGGTCACTGTTGAGGGGAGGGGGATGATGATAACCCACAGAGAGCTGAGCACTCAATCTATGCCATAGTCTGATCCCTATCTGTCTGCTGAGTCTGCGCTCACACCCATCACTTGCATGCAGCTTGTCGGGGCGGGGGGTGGGGGGGGGGGGGGTGGTTAAGGACATCCCATGCCTGGGGAGATGGAGCAAGGATCTGAAGGTTTGGAGGTCGGCCTGCAATACGTAAGAAAGTGCCAGAGGCGCCATACTGGTTGTGGTGAAGGGGTTTTAATGTTTCACAAATATCCACCACCCCCCTCAACCACATCCCCCCCCCCCCCACCCCCAACCACGCATTTCCCCATGCTCCTTACTTACCCCTCCCCCCCAGTGCCTTCTTTGTGATCCACGATGTGTGTGTTCTGCGCTCCACCATTGCGTCTGGTATGTCCCCAGGATGCACATCAGAGGTGGAGGCAGCCAGCTGCCTACCCCGTCCAGTGGCCTTCGATGCTCCTGGCGGGAATCCTCTGGGGGCTTTGGGGTCGGAGGACCCCGGCTCACTTGTCAGCAGCACAGAGGGGTGGAACTCGGAGTAGGGGCACCACCCCCTCTCCATGGCACGGGCCTGGGTTGGCACCCAGCGCCCACTTCTCCCGGTTAGTAAACGTAGGGCCCTGGGGATGACCTCGGGATGGATGGGCAGCTGGACTGAGCCCCGGCTGCCCCCTGCATCATCTGGCTCTGCCCTGGCGGCTCCCCAATGTCTGCACCATGGTGTCAATGCCCTCGTTGATGCTCCTCAGTGACTGGGACACGTTCCGCAGCACCTCTCTTTGGGGAGAATGTGGACATGTGGTCAGTGGGAGGGATGGGTCAGTCAGTATGGCAATAACAACCTCAGGTGTGACAGTCCATCTGGGTGGGGCCCGGTGGATCCTCACCTCTGCGTTGGTGACCTCCGAGTCCTCAACCACCCCTGTAACCTCCAGGGCCGGTTCCATGAAGACGGTGAGGATTCCGATGTCCGGGACCCCGTCGCCAGTCTGGACTCTCTCCCAACAAACTCTCCTGCCGAGGGGGAATCGTCTGCCGCGCACGTGGTTCAGCGCTGCAGGGTGGGTTCTTGGAGGTGGGGGAAGGGGGTTCTGGGGGGGGGGGGGGTCAATTGAGAATTAAACTTGGGGTTGTGGAGGGAGAGGGTCTCAGAGAGAAGTTTGGAGAGGGGGCAGCAAGGGCAGGCCAGGGGAAGGTTCTGGGCAGGCGCGGTGCCAGTTGCAGGCTCATGGAGGGGGTGCAGTACCAACTTGTCCATGCGGCCTGGTGTGGGTCTTTGACCTTCTTGCGGCACTAGATGCCGGTCCTCTTGGTCACGGTGCCAGACCTGACGGCCGCTGCCACTTCATCCCAGGTGGCACTACCTGCCCTGTAATTGATTTGATTTATTGTCACATGTACCGAAGTACAGTGAAAAGTATTTTTCTGCACCGAGGGAACGTACACAGTACGTATATAGTAGACAAAAGAATAATCAACAGAGAACATTGACAAATGGCACATTGACAAACAGTGATTGGTTACAGTGCGGAACAAGGGCCAAACAAAGCAAATACATGAGCAAGAGCAGCATAGGGCGTCGTGAATAGTGTTCTTACAGGGAACAGATCAGTCTGAGGGGGAGTTGTTGAGGAGCCTTGTAGCTGTGGGGAAGAAGCTGTTCCTATGGATATGCGGGTCTTCAAACTTCTGTACCTTCTGCCTGATGGAAGGGTCTGGAAGAAGGCAAAGCCTGGGTGGGAGGGGTCTCTGATAATGCTGTCTGCCTTCCTGAGGCAGCAGGAGGTGTATACAAGCTCACTCTCCGATGAACAGGATTTTCCAACTGGCCTTGACTGCCTCTAAGAGTCTCCCCAGTTTTGCATCCCCGAATCGTGGGCCTGGTGTCTCTCAGCCTGGTGGCTGCGAGCTGAGTGGGGTCGGCGGTGCAAGAGCTGGTTAAGCGCCATTCTACCTTTGGTGGAGGGGGGCGGTTGTGAGGACAGTCCTGGTGAATTGGCTGGCGAGCCTTTGTTTGCCTTGTGAAGCATGTGGGGGCCTCCTTAAGTGTACCAATAAATGTTGTATTGCAGTGACGTTCTTGCCCGGTTAAGGGCAAGCAGCCAATCCGTTCAATGGAAATCCGGGCCTTGCACTGTTTCTCATTTGGGATTGGTGGAGCGTTTCTGAAACTTCCGGAGCAGGAGAAGCCAGGGTCATTTTGTCCCTTCTGGGAAAAAGGAGGCTTGAAAGCATCTGGAAGGCACTCTCTCTTTCTCTGCTGCTCTGTCTCCCTCAGCCAGGTGATTTCTATCTTTATAAATTTCATTTTCCAATGAAGGGGCAATTTAGCGTGGCCAATCCGCCTACCCTGCACATCTTTGGGTTTTGGGGTGAGACCCACAAGGACACGGGGAGAATGTGCAAACTCCATTCAGACAGTGGCCTGAGCAGGGATCGAACCCGAGTCCCTGGCACCGTAAGGCAGCAGTGTTCATCACCGAGCCACCATGCTGCCCCAGCCAGGCAATCTCTAAAACCTCCAAGCCAATGGTGTGAAGGCTCTCTAGTAAAAACTCGCAGGTAGCACTCAGGTCTGTGGAGGTCGTCTGAAGTAAGGAAATGAGCAGTCACTCAGCAGGTCTGTAACCTCTGGCCGGACTTCTGGGAAGAGGTCAAATTGAAGCTTGAACTGAGAGCAGCTTTTGTAATCCAGCCAAAGCATCTGCACAGAAACCAGAGAAACAAAAGCTCTGCAAACTTTTAGATTTAAAGCCCAGTAAAAACTCAGGCAGGCAGCGGCGTCAGCTGATGGCAGAGGGGGTAGAAGGGCATCGACTTGAATCCTGTGTAAAGCTCCCTGGTGGTAGAAGGATAGAATTGCAACAACCTGGAACTATCTATTCCCTTGAGGTCACAACTGCAGCAATGAAGATTAATCATTAGTCTTTATTCTTAATCCCTGTTTGTTTCATCCTCTCCAACCCTCACCATGTGTCTGTCTTGTTTGTGTCTGGGTAAGGGGGGGACTGGGTTTTGAGATTATGCAGACCGGTAGACAATTGTCCTGTTATTTGTTATCTATTCACCTTTTCCTCTTATTGTTAAGAAACAATTTGTTCATGTTTTATTTATAAATCTGGGGAACAAGTCTCCATCCCTGAGACTAAGTGTTTTTACCGGGGTAGGATTACTGGAGTTCTGTGACAGCAAAATTAGCGGCGCACCTGGACCAATTCACTGACCATTAAGGGATTAACACCGGTGCCACATGGAACACAATCGATTTCAACGAGAAACGGTGCCGGATTTGCCGGGTTCAGGATTGACACTCGAAATGAATGAAAATCGCTTATTGTCACGAGTAGGCTTCAATGAAGTTACTGTGAAAAGCCCCTAGTCGCCACATTCCGGCACCTGTTCGGGGAGGATGGTACGGGAATCGAACCGTGCTGCTGGCCTGCTTGGTCTGCTTTAAAGGCCAGCGATTTAGCTGAGTGAGCTAAACCAGCCCCACTCAGGAAGCTGACAAGCTGCAGTTGCACATACACACTGCACTCCCCACACACACCATCCCAGCCAACAAGGTGGCAGCAAGATGAGTTGCACCAAGGTTTAGAGATACTGAACTGGAGACCCTGCTGGACGCCGTGGAGGAGAGGCGGGTGATCCCATATCCCAGGGTGGGAAAGAGGCTGCCAGTCGCTGCCGTTCGCTGGGCCTGGATGCAGGTGGCAGAGGTTGTCAGCGCCGTGGGCAGCACTGCGAAGACCGACCAGCAGTACCGAAAGAATCTGCACCACCTCCTCAGCGCCCACTGGGTGAGTAACCAGCACTGCGCCCCTTGCATCTAAACCTCGTCCTAAACACCCGTAATCCCACCCCACCCCCTAACCCGGAGCTACCCAAACTCCCACCTGCACCTCAGACCGGCACCCATACTGGCCACCATGGCTGGGTGCCCTGGCCACTGAAGCCACCAGATAACCACCCCTGGGTTACATGTGTCAGACTGTCTGACACTGTGTGTTTTCTGTGCGGAGTCTGCATGTTCTCCCCGTGTCTGCGTGGGGTTCCTCGGGTGGTCTGGTTTCCTCCCACAATCCAAAGACATGCAGGTTAGGTGGATTGGCCATGATAAATTGCCCTTAGTGCCCAAAAAGGTTAGACTGGTTTGTTGA
>NC_052151.1:20616065-20690420 GCF_902713615.1 Scyliorhinus canicula | reverse complement strand
ACCTCACACCCAAACCACCCCACACCCAAACCATCCTCACACCCAAACCAGCCCCACACCCATACCACCCCCACACCCAAACCAGCCCCACACCCAAACCAGCCATTCACCCAAACCAGCCCCACACCCAAACCACCCTCACACCCAAACCAGCCCCACACCCAAACCAGCCATTCACCCAAACCAGCCCCCCACCCAAACCACCCTCACACCCAAACAACCCTCACGCCCCAAACCACCCCCACACCCAAACCAGCCCCACACGCACCACCCTCCCCCCCGCCACCTCCACACCCATACCACACCCACAGCCACACCACCCCCACACCCAAACCACCCTCACACCCAAACCAGCCCCACACCCAAACCACCCCCACACCCAAACCACCCCACACCCAAACCACCCCCACACCCAAACCACCCCCACACCCAAACCAGCCCCACACCCAAACCACCCCCACACCCAAACAACCCCCACAATCAAACCACCCCCACAAGCAAACCAGCCTCACACCCAAACCACCCCATACCCAAACCAGCCCCACACCCAAACCACCCCCACACCCAAACCACCCTCTCACCCAAACCACCCCCACACCCAAACCATCCTCACACCCAAACCACCCCCCACACCCAAACCACCCTCTCACCCAAACCACCCTCACACCCAAACCAGCCTCACACCCAAACCACCCTCACACCCAAACCACCCTCACACCCAAACCACCCTCTCACCCAAACATCCCTCACACCTAAACCAGCCCTCACACCCAAACCACCCTCACACCCAAACCAGCCCCACACCCAAACCAGCCCCACACCCAAACCAGCCCCACACCCAAACCAGCCCCACACCCAAACCAGCCCCGCACGCACCACCACCCCCCCGCCATCCTCACACCCAAACCACCCTCACACCCAAACCAGCCCCACACCCAAACCACCCTCACACCCAAACCAGCCCCACACCCAAACCAGCCCCACACCCAAACCACCCCCACACCCACACCACCCCCACACCCAAACCAGCCCCACACCCAAACCAGCCCCACACCCAAACACCTCACACCCAAACCACACCCACACCCAAACCAGCCCCACACCCAAACCAGCCCCACACCCAAACCACCCCCACACCCCAAACCAGCCCCACACCCAAAACAAACCCCACACCCAAACCACCCCCACACCCAAACCAGCCCCACACGCACCACCCTCCCCCCCGCCACCTCCACACGCATACCACACCCACAGCCACAACACCCCCACACCCAAACCACCCTCACACCCAAACCAGCCCCACACCAAACCACCCTCACACCCAAACCACCCCCCCACCCAAACCACCCCCACACCCAAACCAGCCTCCACACCCAAACCACCCCCACACCCAAACCACCCTCACACCCAAACCAGCCCCACACCCAAACCAGCCCCACACCCAACCCAGCCCCACACCCAAACCACCCTCACACCCAAACCACCCCCCACACCCAAACCACCCCAACACCCAAACCAGCCCCCCACACAAACCACCCCTCTCACCCAAACAGCCCCCCCACACAAACCACCCTCTCACCCAAACCACCCTCACACCCAAACCAGCCCCCCACACAAACCACCCCCACACCCAAACCACCCCCACACCCAAACCACCCCCACAATCAAACCACCCCCACACCCAAACCAGCCTCACACCCAAACCAGCCTCACACCCAAACCAGCCTCACACCCAAACCACCCCCACACCCAAACCAGCCTCACACCCAAACCACACTCACACCCAAACCACCCTCACACCCAAACCACCCCCACACCCAACCACCCCCACACCCAAACCTCCCTAACACCCAACCAGCCCCACACCCAAACCACCCCCACACCCCAAACCAGCCTCACACCTAAATCAGCCCCACGCCCAAACCACCCCCACACCCAAACCACCCCCACACCCAAAACACCCCCACACCCAAACCACCCCACACCCAAACCAGCCTCACACCCAATTCTCCCTCACACCCAAACCAGCCCCACACCCAAACCACCCTCACACCCAAACCACCCCCACCCCAACCACCCCCACACCCAAACCTCCCTAACACCCAAACCAGCCCACACCCAAACCACACTCACACCCAAACCACCCTCACACCCCAAACCACCCCCACACCCAAACCACCCCCACACCCAAACCTCCCTAACACCCAAAACCAGCCCCCACACCCAAACCAGCCCCACACCCAAACCACACTCACACCCAAACCACCCTCACAACCAAACCACCCTCACACCCAAACCACCCTCACACCTAAACCAGCCCCACACCCAAACCACCCTCAAACACAAACCAGCCTCACACCCAAACCACCCTCACACCCAAACCACACTCACACCCAAACCACCCTCACACCCAAACAGCCTCACACCCAAACCAGCCTCACACCCAAACCTGCCTCACACCCAAACCAGCCTCACACCTAAATCAGCCCCACGCCCAAACCACCCCCACACCCAAACCACCCCCTCACCCAAAACACCCCCCACACCCAAACCACCCCCACCCAAAACCCACCCCCTCACCCAAAACACCCCCACACCCAAAACCACCCCACACCCAAACCACCCCCACACCCAAACCAGCCTCACACCCAAACCAGCCCCACTCCCAAACCACCCCCCCACCCCAAACCAGCCCCACACCCAAACCACCCCCACACCCAAACCAGCCTCACACCCAAACCACCCCCACACCCAAACCAGCCCCACACCCAAACCACCCCCACACCCCAAACCACCCTCACACCCAAACCAGCCTCACACCCAAACCTCCCTCACACCCAAACCACCCCCACACCCAAACCAGCCCCACACCCAAACCAGCCCCACACCCAAACCACCCTCACACCCAAACCAGCCTCACACCCAATTCTCCTCACACCCAAACCACCCCCACACCCAAACCAGCCCCACACCCAAACCACCCCCCACACCCAAACCACCCCCACATCCAAACCACCCCCACACCCAAACCAGACCCACCACCCAAACCAGCCCCACACCCAAACCACCCCCACATCCAAACCACCCCCACACCCAAACCAGACCCACACCCAAACCACCCTCTCACCCAAAACCTGCCCCACACCCAAACCACACCCCACACCCAAACAACCCCCACAATCAAACCACCCCCACAATCAAACCACCCCCACAAGCAAACCACCCTCAAACACAAACCAGCCTCACACCCAAACCAGCCACACACCCAAACCAGCCCCACACCCAAACCACACCCACACCCAAACAAACCCACACCCACAACAGCCCCACACGCACCACCCTCCCCCCCGCCACCCCCACACCCAAACCACCCTCTCACCCAAACCACCCTCTCACCAAAACCACCCGCACACCCAAACCAGCCCCACACCCAAACCACCCCCACACCCAAACCACCCCCACACCCAAACCACCCCCACACCCAAACCACACCCACACCCAAACCAGCCCCACACCCAAACCACCCTCACACCCAAACCACCCCCACACCCAAACCACCCCCACACCCAAACCACCCCCACACCCAAAACCACCCCCACACCCAAACCACCCCCACACCCAAACCACCCTCACACCCAAACCAGCCCCACACCCAAACCACCCTCACACCCAAACCACCCTCACACCCAAACCACCCTCACACCCAAACCAGCCCCACACCCAAACCAGCCCCACACCCAAACCACCCCCACACCCAAACCAGCCCCACACCCAAACCACCCCCACACCCAAACCAGCCCCACACCCAAACTACCCTCACACTTACCATAACCATCCCCACTCCACAGCCCCTCTCCACCAACATCCCGCTCCTCAAGACACCCCCACCACCCCCCTCCTCCCCGGCCCACGATGCAATCATACGTCTTTTCTTGTGTCTTGTCTTGAGCAGATGGAGTTGAGACAGGTCCTTCTGGTGACCCTGCCCGCGACCCCAACCACAACCACTTCCCAGGTTTCGACCGCTGACAAAGATGAGACCGACACAGATGGGAGCCATCGACTCGCATCCCGCGGCATCCCGGAGCTCGAGTCCGGGGAAGACACCAACATCCGACACAGCTGCCTCCAGCACCCTCCACTACCCAGAGACACTCACCTCGGTTGGGCACTTCAGTGAAGAGGCTCCTGGGACGCTATCTGGTGCGCACCACATACATGCTGCAGTCTAATAGGTGGAGGTAGGAACTCCTGAGGGGGCAGATGGTCGGAGGGAGGGCTGACCCCAGGGACCAGCTGCCATCCAGATGGGAGTTCGGACTTCTGGAACGGCCGGTCATCGATTGTACAGATGCAGTCACAGAGCCAGGGACTACATGACGGGTTGGCGGTGAGCATCCAGGTCCAGGTGCAGTTTGAGGAGTCCAGGAGCAGGTAATGCAGTCCATACGTGCCACCCAGGCCTATACCACTCGGGTGGCGTCCGCGGTGGAGGCCTTGGGGGGGTGGGGGGGGGAGGTGGGCAAGACTTTTCGGCTATGGATCAGAATGTCCAAGGTCTGGGGCATTCTGCCAAGGCACAGGATAAGCTGCCCAATCACAGGCAGTCATGTCCCAGAACCCCTGAACATCGCAGCTGCACTCCTGAGTGTGACCCAGTCACAGCGAGTCATGGCTGAGAAAGTCGATGGCATTTCCCAAGCACTGGCCAATGTAGCACAGACACAGAGAGAGCTTGCTCAGTCACAGAGGTGGATGGCGCAGTCACTGGCTGATGTGGTGTAGTCCCACATGGAGATGGACCACTCCCCGTGCTCCATGGCTGCGAGCATGGAGACCCTGGTGGAGATGAGAGAGGGCCTCCAGGACTGGCAGAGCAATGTGGTAGGGGGGGACTCAGGGGGTGGCTCCGCTCACACCCGCATCACATGGAGTAGCTCAGGGGCCATCGGGGACCCTGAGGGAGGAGGAGGTGATGGAGCCCGTGCCGGTGACTCCGGCAAGAGTGGTGCAGGAACACCAAAGCACATCGGATTCTACCCCCTCCTGTCCGCGCACATAACATAGCAGTGAGCAAAACACGGTGGCACCATGCCACCTGGAACACCCAAGCAGCCAGGGCCATCCAGGCTGAAGTGCTGAGGTGACCGTCCTTGATGGAGATGAGTGTGTCCAAGAATGCAACCGATTCTGGAGAGTAGTCCATGGTGAGTCTGATAGTGGGATGGAACTTATTGATGTCATCGTGTAGTCGTTTCAGTGATTCTTCACCATGGGTCCAATGGAAAAACATGTCATCGATGTATCTGGTGTACAACATCGGTTGAATGTCCTGTGCGGTGAAGAGGTCTTGTTCAAACTTGTGCATGAAGATGTTGGCAAATTGAGGTGAAGATTTGGTCCCCATGGTTGTTCCGTGTGCCTGGATGAAGAACTTGTTGTTGAAGGTGAAGACGTTGTGATCCAGAATGAAGTGCAGCCAGGCCCATCCAGATCTAGTCGTCCCAGAAAATGGCCGCCAACGGCGACCCAGATGACAGGGAGGGAATCACAGCAGGTAGCCACCACTCCTGATGTACCATCTAGGGATCCACCTAAACGTAGCGTTAGGACCCCTAAGCCCAGAAAGGTAAACACCAGTTAAGTTATGATGTGGAGATGCCGGCGTTGGACTGGGGTGAGCACAGTAAGAAGTCTTACAGCATCAGGTGAAAGTCCAACAGGTTTGTTTCAAATCACTAGCTTTCGGAGCACTGCTCCTTCCTCAGATAACGGAAGAGGTATGTTTGGCAATGTCTGCGGAACTTGGCTATAAGTTTCTGCTCGGCGATTCTGCGTTGTCGCGCATCCTGAGGGCTGCCTTGGAGAACGCTTACCCGGAGATCGGAGGCTGAATGCCCTTGACTGCTGAAGTGTTCCCAACTGGAAGGGAACATTCCTGCCTGGTGATTGTCGCGCGAAGCCCGTTCATTCGTTGTCACAGCGTCTGCATGGTCTCGCCAATGTACCACGCTTTGGGACATCCTTTCCTGCAGCGTATGAGGTAGACAACCTTGGCCGAGTCACGCGGTTCCAACGCACCACAGGAACAAAATGCACCGACCTCCTCAGAAGACAAACATGGCACACAACCGCCACAGTATCCTTTGTCGTCCAGTACTTCCCCGGAGCGGAGAAACTACGGCATCTTCTTCGCAGCCTTCAACACGTCATTGCTGAAGATGAACACCTTGCCAAGGTCATCCCCACACCCCCACTACTTGCCTTCAAGCAATCACTCAATTTCAAACAAACCATTGTTTGTAGCAAACTACCCAGCCTTCAAAACAGCAACCCCGACACCACACAAATCTGCCATGGCAATCTCTGCAAGACGTGCCAGAACATCAACATAGATACCACCATTACACGTGAGAACACCACCCACCAGGTATGTGGTACATAATGCGTGTGACTTGGCCAACGTTGTCTATCTCATAAGGAAAGGATGTCCTGAAGCGTGGTACATTGGTGAGACCATCCAGACGCTGCGACAACGAATGAACGGACATCGCGCGACAATCACCAGGCAGGAATGTTCCCTTCCAGTCGGGGAACACTTCAGCAGTTAAGGGCATTCAGCCTGTGGTCTCCGGGTAAGCGTTCTCCAAGGCAGCCCTCAGGACGCGCGACAACGCAAAATCGCCGAGCAGAAACTTATAGCCAAGTTCCGCAGATATTGCTGACATGCGTGCGGCCTCAACCGGGACCTTGGATTCATGCCACATTGCATTCACCCCTCACCATCAGGCCTGGGCTTGCGAAATCCTACCAACTGTCCTGGCTTGAGACAATTCACACCTCTTTAACCTGTGATTGTCCCTCTCTCCAGTTGCTCCATTTGGACCTGCAAAGACTTAATTACCTGCAAAGAATCGCATTCAAAGTATCGCCTTACATCATTGACTTTGTCTATAGATATGTTTCTGGAACCCACCTCTTCATTCACCTGAGGAAGGAGCAGTGCTCCAAAAGCTAGTGATTCGAAACATACCTGTTGGGCTTTAACCTGGTGTTGTCAGAGTTCAGTTGACATGGGTTCAGGGCACAAACCTATATATATTTGTTCACAGTAATAAATCTGTGCACAATGTCACAACCTGCCTCGGAGCTCTGACAGAAGGGTGTGAGGGCTGGGCTGGGCTGGCAGCAGAGGGAATGGGCTGATGTTATGGGTAGGCTTGGCTCAGGGACCACAATTCAGTCAGCACTTACAGCTCTGGGAGCTTGCAAGGGCGGGGGTGTGGTGCAGGAAGAGTGTTCATGGGAGAGTGGCCAGGGGTGGAGGGGGGGGGGGGGGGTGCCTTTGGTGTGGGGCAGGGATGTGATGTCTGAGCCTCTGGCCAGTCTCCCTTGTCGGTGAATGTGGAGGTGATCTTAGCGTCCTGTAGTCGTTGGCCCAGAGGCACACGTTGTGTGGCTTCCCATGTCCGGCCCTCCTCCCCCTCCCCCGCATCCTCCATGTTGGCTAAGGCCTGACATTCATCTTCTTCCTCCTGCAGCACATCTCCCCCTCTGTTGCACGATGTTGTGGAGGATGCAACAGGCCACCACGATGTGGGAGATCCTTCCAGCATTACACTAGAAAGCCTGAACCGCATCTTCAGGATGTCGAAGCAATGCTCGATCACACCACTGGTCGCACATTGGCATCGTTGTAGCGGGTTTCCATATCGGTCTGCGGCCTCTAAATAATTGTCATCAGCCACGGCAGCAGTGGTTAACCCCTGCCACCCAGGAGCCAATCCCCCGGCCGGTGTAGGCACCTTAAAGAGGCCAGGAACTGTTGAGTGTGCCAGGGTGAAGGTGTCGTGCACACTGCCTGGGTATCTGGCGTAGATGCGAATGATACACATCTGATGGTCACACACCAGCTGTATGCTCATTGAGTGGAACTCCTTTCAGTTGGTTAAGCCTGGCCTGTCATCTGCAGTTGCTCAAAGGGCGACATGGACGTTGATGGTGGCAAACCCTGTTGCGCAGTCATCCTAGTGGGCTCGGTCCACATTGAGCCACCTGCACACATAGGGCCTTTGTGACAGCTGCAGGTACACATGAGGCCTCATGTGGCGCTCCCTTTGCACATCCTCCTCCCACATCATCGGCCTGTTGGATGGCCGGCTCTCCATCCTCACCGGCTGCCTCCTGTTCCTCTGGGGCTGGCTCTGCTGCTGTATAGTCCTCCTCCTCAAGCAGCTCCAGTTCGTACAGCCTCAGTGCATCTCCCAGGGCTGCGGTGACTCGGAGAAAGGCCACCATTGCTGCTTGTATTCCAATATCCATTGTCAGCAGCTGGTGAACTACAGAAATGTTAGCGCGGTGCATACCCCTGTGCCCAACCAGGTCCAACAGGTTACCTGGTGGCCCCAGTTGGCACTGCGGGCTCTGCCACCGCATGTCCCCCCTCCTTCCCCCCCTCATCCACATCTCTGCACCACTGACCCTGTCAGTGCCCACTCGGCACCGTGGGAACCTCTGGACCTGGCACCCAGAAATACCGTCGGCTGGGGCTACCCATTCCAGCTGTTCACTCCATGCCCCCTCGACACCCCCCGTAGGAGCTACTGGGGCCATTACCCTTGGGTGGGGCACGTTATGCCCCACGGGGGTGGGGGGGTGTCGGCCGGTTGGGAGGGGGGTGGTATGGCAGGGGCTGCATACGGGTGTGTTGGGGTGGGCTCACCCATACGGCTGGTGTCACTCTGCACAACCAGGGGCCATGGTCGGTGGTCAATGGCGTGTGCAATAAGATGGCTACCTTGCAGCCTGCGGCAATGGCAGTCCGTGCCTGGACACCACAGTCACGTGGGGGTGGTCACCCTGGCCTCTTGACCCTTCCCGTGGTCACCCCTGGTTACCCCCCACTGCCCCCAGCCAGCCTAGCCAGTGTCAGGACCAGTAACCCACGGTCATGCCTCTTAATCTCCTACCTCCTCTGTCTTTATCATCATCCATGGTGCCTGCTTCCCGATTTTTAAAAGCTGGAGTGAACCTCATCATTGGGAATTCCCCCGGTGGAGGTGGAGGATCCCAGAGGCCACGGAGAATACCAGGGCAGGTCCGCCAATGATATGGCAACGGTGTTTACTGAACATGCGGAGTGGTACGCATTGATGCTGCTATTGAGGCATCGAAGAATTGCAAAGAGGCTTGAACCCAGTGCCCACCACGATTTTGGCGCCAAGTCTGATTCTCCGCCCCACCGTGTTTCGTGATTCCGGTGTCGGCCGACGGAGAATCCCACCCCTGGTGTCTGCAACTCATTGGAGCAGTTGAGGGTTAATGCCAGGGAAACATGAATTATTGGTTAATTCACTTATGTAGGGACTCCAGGATCTGTGGGACTGGAACTGACCGTGCACTCATCCAGAGTGTCATAACAATTGATCAAAATTAATAAGAAAAGAGATGAGAGTCAGAGGATGAGTAGAAACTGAATGTAACCCCTATATTTAAAACAGTTATTTTAATGTCGGCGAGGAAAGTCCCTGGAATCTCAGCAGGCGCCTCGCTGAAGTGGGTAGTGGGGTTCTGGTGTGATGGTTACAACCACATTAAGGATCTTGTGGTGATTAATGAAGTCCAGTGACAGGCAATGATTATTGACACTCGGTAAGCTGTTCCAATTACAAACATGTTGTTACCCTGAGCTCCATCTTCTGGTCACAAAGAAGGTTATTTCTTTCAGGAGGCAGAACTTTGTAAAAAATGAAGCATCAGGTTCTGACTTGGAAGGATCCTCTTGTTAATCCCTGTTTGTCCCTTGTTTATTCACTTTACTTTCTTTTGTTTTGACATTTATAATTTTTTTACCTGGAAAATTTCTGGGGCCTACACCTTTAAGATGGACTTCACCTTGAATTTTTTAATAAAGGAATCCAGCAGAATGTAATGCAATTTGGAAGGTGTAATGGAGGTAGGGAATATACAGTGAATGGTAGAACCCTCAAGAGTATTGAAAGTCAGAGAGATCTAGGTGTACAGGTCCACCGGTCAATGAAAGGGGCAACACAGATGGAGAAGGTAGTCAAGAAGGCATATGGCATGCTTGCCTTCATTGGCCTGTGCTGCACTTTTCTTTGTTCTTTGTTCTTTTGTGATGGCATCGTTGATGGCTCATCTTTATGGACTTGGCTGTCGGTCAATGTATTCGTTTACTTTGACGGGCTCTTGGCTGATGGTTTGTGCTGATTGGTGCTGACCGTTCCAGAATGTCGTGCCAGAGAGGGGAAGGTTTAAACTAGTTTTCAGTTTCAGTTTGATCAAGAGGCTGGAAGGCCACAGCCCTGATTTTACTCTCTCCTACCCAATGGACTCTGTACAAAGATTCAAAGTAAAGACCTTTCTGTCTAAACAATCAGATTGAGTTGCAAGGAGGTTCAGTTTAGCAACAGCTGCAGGCAGGGTCAGTTGTCTAAAAAAACCTCTTTAAAATCTCATAAGGGGAACTCAGCTTTTCCTCAGTAAGTCCAGAGGACATTTTGGAGGAGTTGGAAGCAAATAAAGATTACACAGGCCTGAGGCGGATCTTCTAAGTGAAGGCCCAAGTCAGTAAAAGTGAAACTGACTCCCCAGAGGAAAATGCACAGTCTGGGGATTTGAACTGAATGTTTCAGCCAGAAGATCCTTGTTGGCCATCCAACCGGTGGTTCTCAATCACTTTACATCCTGGAAGGACAGTCAGCTGAAAAACATATTTCAACAGCTGGGCACTCATTTTCCATCTCATTTGAATCTTCTTTTATTTTTCCCTTTCCCCTCCCTGTCCATGTGTATGTCTTGTGTGTGTTTAGGTAGAGGGTGGGAAGGTAAAAAGGTTTGGGAGGGGTGGGAGTAGTATATTAGCTGGCCAATATTCAAGTATAATTATTGCTGCCTTATCTCTAAATGGTTGTTGTGTTTGACTTACAAACCTGGTGCCTGTAAGTCATTGGAGTAGTCACGGGCAGAAGATCTCAGAAACTTTAAATTAATTATTGATTGATTTACTCGTGTTTGGACTCGGGGGCCTGTGGGGCTGCAATAGTCCTTGCGCTGGCCCAGGGTGTCAGAGCAGACTGAGAACCAACTTGTTCCTCTCCAGAAACACAGCCAGGTTTTGTGACCAAATTGTCTGACACATAAAATCGGGGGCACGGTTTGCGTTGTTACTCTGGTGAGGCGTGGCCTGATAAAGCCAGCAAACCCAGCTACACAGAGATCGGGGCGCCACCTTTAAAGGGTGCCCCAATCGGCGGAAAAACTAATATTTGGGTCAGAGTTTCTCAATAAATGCTGTGTGATTGGGTGAATAACCTGTTATAGTCTAGACAAAGGAAATTGTCATGTCAGAGCGTTGTTCGAAAAGCTGTTTCTGTGATTAAAACACCGAGACATGCGAGATGGTGGCACTAATGCTGTGATATGTTGGGGACCGGGTGGCTGGACAGGTGATTCATGATACACAGCAAGGCCAACAGCGTGGGTTCAATTCCCATAGCGGCTGAGGTTATTCATTGAGGCCCCGCCTCCTTAACCTTGCCCCTTGCCTGAGGTGGGGTGACTCTCAGGTTAAATCACCACCAGTCAGCTCTCCCTCTCAAAGGGGAAAGCAGCCTATGGTCATCTGGGACTGGCATTTTCATGTTACTTACGATATGCTGTACATGCACCCTTCTGGGTACGAATCTTAAATTACCGTTAATCATTATGACCACAACAGGATATGATGTGTAAGACCAATGACTTCATTTCAGTCTATAAGCAGCAGTGGTTGAGGGCAGTCATGTGCCTCACAGTTTCCCAGTGGAGACTTTCTTCAAGAGAATCCCAATCATCACCGCACTCTGAGTGAAGAAATGCCTCCGTATCTCTGTATTCAATGGCCATAAATGGCCAATCTGAGATTGTTCCCTGGTTTCAGTTTCCTCAATCTCTCCTGACAAGATTGACAGCAATCCCAATCAATGACATTACCCTGCTTTTGTCTCATTGATATCCCATTGACAGAGTTAGAAAGACTGTTCAGAGTGGAGTTTGACAGATTGAAGTGTCAGGCTGCACGGGGATGTGAGCTGTCACCTGACCAATATGGAGCTCACTCTCCAAGTGTCACATCTCTCAATAAATTACCCTCCATCTCTTCATTCTTATTCATTCTTTAATTTTACACCTCAATGTTTGAACAGAATTGTTTCACTGAAATGTGGAGAGTTTATCTAATATGAAACTAGTGATGTGATCTTTGACCCAGATTTATTTCTGAGGAAGAATCTAACACGAGACCAAATGTGTAAATGCATCACCCTCTTTATTTCACAGTGAGAATACATTCCCAGCAGTTTGAAAAACAAAAGACAAACAAAGACGAGAAGTCGATGGCTTATTTACTCCACAAGAGAAACCTGTGAATGGGACACCTGTTAACAGGAGTCAGATCTGAATAGATCATTTTCTCAATCACAGATTCAGTCTGTCGATATTCCCAATGTCAGCTCCCAGTGTGGGTTTGAGTAGATCTGAATTGAAACTTTATTCCATCTTCAGTCTCTGGATTCTAATTTTAGATTCTTTCTCCAGTTTAAGGACCAGTTTTAAGCTGCTTCACACCTGAGTCACAAAACTCCCACTTCACTTTCCTGACCTGGGCCCATCTGTTTCCTGAACCTGGACTGGTCTGAGTCAGACCAAACTGGATTGAGAAACAACCTTTTTAATCATCCCCAACACAATGTCCAGTGTTTGATTATCAGGAATGACAGGAACAGGGAATACTTTACTCCCCACACAGGGAGTCCCCATTAGCAGGTTTCTCCAGTGAGTGTTGTGTTCTTCCGACCATGTACAGTGTCTATTCCACACAGTCTGTTTAGAATTTAGAATTTAGAATATAGAACAGTACAGCACAGAACAGGCCCTTCGGCCCTCGATGTTGTGCCGAGCAATGATCACCCTACTCAAACTCACGTATCCATCCTATACCCGTAACCCAACAATTCCCCCTTAACCTTACTTTTTAGGACACTACGGGCAATTTAGCATGGCCAATCCACCTAACCCGCACATCTTTGGACTGTGGGAGGAAACCGGAGCACCCGGAGGAAACCCACGCACACACGGGGAGGACGTGCAGACTCCACACAGACAGTGACCCAGCCGGGAATCGAACCTGGGACCCTGGAGCTGTGAAGCATTGATGCTAACCACCATGCTACCGTGCTAACCACCATGCTACCATCTGTTATATGGTCCATTCCCATTATATTTCACAGCACAGGAGACAGGACTATTCAAACATTGAAGGAAATTCTTCCAGATTATTTGATGAAATCTCAGTATTTTACAAATGGTGAACACACTGTATCTTTACAGTTTAAACATTCCCTTGTAATTAAATAATTCCATCTGGAACTAACTCCGAGCGAGAGAGCCCAGGAACAATCCCACATCTGATCACTCCATGATTTCACATTTAACAGCTTCAATACTCTGTGCTCTGTTAAAAAATCCCAATTTCAATTCACTCGTTTCACATCAACTTTAAACAGTCTGGTCAGTATGATGGATAAACGTAAATATAATCCATCGCTGTGTGAAGATAGAAAATTCTGGAACTGTATCTGTCACTCGGACCATCTCAGTCTCAGTCTGTGCACAATTTATTTAAAGCAAGATGACAGAAAAAGCGAATTATTGCAGTGATTAATCCTCGTTACCCAACAGGGGGCCCACCATCCTGTACAATTGAGGTTAGCCCTGTATCTATGCACTGTGGTGACGTTTTCAGCAATGAATTTTAGACATTGAGGGGAAACATAATTCGAAACAATATTAAAGGAAAAAGAGCAGCCAGGTCTCAGGGACAATGAAATATGTCAGGGCTGGAGTCACATGGATGGATTACATGTGGCCAGGATTCTCCGATCCCGCACCTGGTCGGAGAATCGCCGGGAGGGCGGGGGCAAGAGAATCACGCCACGCCACTCCGACGCCGGGCTACCGATTCTCGGCGACTGGAGAATCAACGGCAATCGCGCCTGTGGGGTCGTGGCCACTCCGTTAAAAGCGCCCCCCACCCCGGCAATTTTCCACGCCTCGGCCTGGCCGAGTGCCTGCCGAATTCAGCCGAGTCCTGCCGGCGTGGGTTACATATGGTCCTACCGGGCGGGACCTTGGAGTCCTGGCTGCAGGGGCACACTGGTGGGGCGATGGGAGGACCCGACTCTGGAAGGGGGCCTCCACGGTGGCCAGGCCTGTGATCGGGGCCTACCGATTGGCGGGCGGGCTAATTCCAGTGGGAGCCTATGTTCCTAAGCGCCGGGCCCCTGTAGTGCTCTGCCATATTTCCCAGGGGCCGGCACGGAGACAGCAACCCGGCCCACGTGTTTGCTTCATATTTGGTTGGTTAAGTGAGTGGTTAAGAACATGGCAGGTAGATTATGATGTAGTGATGTTAGTTAAGGATGGATGAGCGAGTTTAGTGGGGGTGCTTTATCTGTTTATGAGACAGATTACACACTCAAGGGACAGTATGGGAAAGTGGACTTAAGGTCGAAGATCAGCCATGATCTTACTGAATGGTGAAGTGGACTTGAAGAGTCTCTGTTTTTAGTTAATTTTGGGAAATAAAAAAATTCTGCGATGAGAACCAAGATCTGTCAGTCACAGGATAATGTGGGGACAAACTGAAGTGGACAATGAGAAAAAAACATTGTTTTGAATCATTCAGCTAAACAATCAATGGGAACAGTGTATGTAACTGAAGAAGAAATGTTCACTGTTGATATTAATGTCGCTGAATAATTTTCAATCTAGAATAAATGCTGCAGTGTGTGCAGTTACTAACTGCCAGTAGAGGGCAATATTTATAAACAGGGTCACAGGGATTTGGAGATGGGACATTGGTGGGATTGTCCAAAATCCCAATGTTGACACATATACGTAATCTGTCCGATGAACAGACATTGCGTTCCTCAAAGGTAAATATATCCTTCATGGGGTAAAGAGATTAAAACTATGCTCAATATTCCAGATTAAACCCAATGGAAAGTTAAACAGTTTTAGAATAGAGTTAAGCACATCTCACTGTTCGATGTTTAGAAAGGTAACAGAACCTTCCAGAAAACATTCATTCTCCTATCTTTAGAAAAGCTATTCCCATTAACCCCTGTGTGTTAGTAAAAGCGATGGCAAAAATTTTTCTATTGAAGGGTTGATTGTCTTGTTCCAAGTCCTTCAGTAATTGAATCACACGTTCTTCAATTTGTTCATCATCAACTTTATTGTCAAAACCCCTGTAACAGAATTAAGAACAGAGGGATTTAATTTTTATTCCTCCTGACAAAACGTGTTTGGAAACCAAGTCGGTTGTCAGGACAACAGGAACAGGAATTGACCATTCAGCCCATTGAGCTGCCCCCACCATTCAGTTAGTCCACAGCTGTAGTGACATCAGAGAGAAGCTCGCCAAATGGACAGACAAGTGACAGAAAGAGTTTAATACAGAGAAATGTGAGGTGATGTATTTTGCAGAAAGGATGGAGAGATACAGACTTAATGACAGAGTTCCAGAGAGTGTGCGATAGCAGAGGGACCTCGGGGTGCCCAACATAACTGGAAGGAAACAAGAGACCGATGTAAACATCATTTCCATCCGGTAATGGATATAGAGGGAGAACTGAACCCCTCGGGTTAGATTCTCTGCCGTTCTGGCGGGAAAATACACCAGTGTGAGAAACATATTTCACAATGTAGTGTGCCAAAGCCGGGATGCGTGACGCTGCCTCCAGAGTTCAGGATGGAGACCACCCACAACCCTGGACCCTGGAACACCCCAGCAATGGGTTAGGGGAATATGTGAACTTGGACCTTCCAGATTTGGTGTCCTGGAGGGAGTCCATCTTCCGGCCTCATAATGTTCCTGGAGATCGATCTTCACTTTCAGGAGGTCCACCTTCTTTTCAATGGTGGAATATAGAGTTTAATTCTGGTCGCCACACTACCAGAAGGATGTAAAGGCTTTAGAGAGGGTGCAGAAGAGATTTACCAGAATGTTGCCTGGTATGGAGGGCATTAGCTACGAGACGAGAAGTGGTTGAATAAACTTGATTTGTTGTCACTGGGATGAAGACAGTTGAGGGGCGACCTGATAGAGGTCTACAAAATTATGAGGGGCATAGACAGAGTGAATCATCAGAGACTTTTTCCCAGGGTAGAGGGGTCAATTAATCGGGGGTTTAAGGTGCGAGGGGCAAGGTTTAAAGGAGATGTACAAGGTAAGTTTTTTACACAGAGGGTAGTGGGTGCCTGGAACTCGCTGCCGGAGGAGGTGGTGGAAGCAGGGACGATTGTGACTTTTAAGGGGCATCTTGACAAATACATGAATAGGATGGGAATAGGGGGATACGGACTCCGGAAGTGTAGAACATTTTAGTTTAGACGCAGACTTGGAGGGCCAAAGGGCCTGTTCCTGTGCTGTACATTTCTTTGTTCTTTGTTGTTGGACATCTTTCCAATATGACACCCGAACACAACGGCGGACTACACACCTTCCAGGCCTGACCCACTGTTGAAAACAGCGTAAAACACCCAGGTGAATAATTAATAAGGATGAGTGGGAATATTCGGAGTGTTTTACGACAAGCCGCCACAGCAGAAAACACTCCACGTTCCCGCCCACACCATGGCACTTAGTCTCAATATGGGAGAATTCTGTCCAGGTTGATACAAGAGCTGACAGAAAGAAACATCAATCACAGTATATCAGTCACTAAACTCACCTGGCATAGTACCAAACATGAGGTACATTTACTATTTTAACTGTCGGATCTTTTGGTTCAGGTGGATTCATGACTTCAGGAACAATCTCAACAAATACTCCGAATTCCTGTTGTATTTTGCCATTTTCAAAGTATCCAAAAACTCCCCAGGGGGAGGAGATAGGAATAATGGTACCTATATGTAATGATATGTAAACAGACAAGTTAGTGAAGGGTTAATCATTACATCTCAGTGAAATCAAACACCAGAGGGAGCCACCACTTCTCTGTATTTAAGTCAGACCCTGAGGGAATTCTGGGCATAGTGTAAGGAGTAGCTGAAGGAGGAAGCATAGTGACAGCAATTAGGAGAAGATTAGATTCGACAGAGTTAACACGAGGTTAGATCATCGTGTAGTTAGTGACTATTTAGATTATTGAGTACTGCTAGACAGATTCAATATTACTTAATTATTAACTGTAGCTCAGTGGAGTGTGTGAACTTCATTTAATCAATAGTTATGTAATAAATTTGTTTTGTTTCAATCTTTTGATCGGTGGATTTTTTGTCAACAATATATCAGATCATTCTGGAAGAAAACACAAATACAAATAACACAACAGATTACCATAACACTATAGACAGAGAAACACACTGTTACAGCATTTAACTAGGTGATCAACTGATGGGGAGTCAAAGGTTCCAGGTGAGGGGTCAGAGTGACTTTGCTGAGTTGTGGAAAATGTTGTGATATCACTTTAAGGGAATATGCAAATTAACAAGTAGCCAGGATGTAGAGCAGCATGTGACCAGCATAACACCATATTTAAATACCAGTCCAGCAGACTCATATCACTCTCTGCGGCCCACCTCTCTCCACCAGGCTGTGCGGCATGTTCACAACACAGTTGGAAAAGTCTAGCAGCCTCAAGAGAAAGTCTGTTCCTCAATTCAACCACCCTCTCCCCGAGCCCATCACCTGTGAGGTGCCCATGCCCCACATGGCTCTCCACCCACAGCCTCTGGCATCTTTGGGCATCGTCTTCCAGTAAATTGTGTGGTATCCCTTTGACCCCATTGTTTGTCAGCTTCTCAGGCAGCCTGGTCAGGCTTCAAGTTCCCTCCCCTTGGTCTTCCCTCCGCCTTCCAATGTTCATTTTCTTCATCCACCTCCTTTCCCCTCCGCCTGATATCCTCAGCCCTCCCCCTACCCCCCCCCCCATCTCTTGCACAACCCTCCTTCCCCTCTCGTCTTCGTCAAGCCATCAGAACACCCCCCCTGACCCCATAACTCACCTCGCTTCAGCCCTGGGCAAACCTTGTACCTTTGTTGCGTTGGCTGCATGAGTCCCGCAGCACAGAGCTGTCCAGATAGACACTGGTGTGTGGCACCGGCGGAAGTGGGGTAAGGAGAGAAGGAGACCCTGTACTCGCTAAGCCCAGGCACAGTACTGAACTGGAAATGGTGACACAGGAGTGCCGATGGGTCAGCAGCACGGTGCTGTCCATGGAGACCATGGAGATGGAGGGCAGGAACTGGTCTGACCCGGCAGAGTGGTGAACAGTGCAGTCAGGGGCAGTACAGACCTATGGCAGTGTTCCAGTCATCTCAAAATCTCTAGTGACCTGAGGGTCATCTTGAACCAGCCTTCATCACTCGGATTTGACATCAATGTGATTTCCCACTGATGTGACGCAAGATTGGAAAGCCTGATGGGATATCGGTGGCAGCTGTTTTAAGGAGCATTCATGAGATGCAAATGAGTGTATCTGAAATTTACGCCACCTGCCAGCGGGATGACCAAGCCGCCATTAACCCGCCATTGGGAGAATTACAACGTAATTTTACACCAGAGGGTGTTCGACCTTTTGGCTCCCTCCAGATTCACCGCATCCGCCCGGCACTAAGAGAATTGGGAGAATTGCACTCCAAGGTGGTGATCCACCGGCTCTCCCTTGAGTGCGATGCGGCGGGAGAATGCCGGATGAGCTCTCTCGCGGGCATTGTGACAGCCTTCACACTTTGCGGGATTCACCCAAGTTCCATGAGGCATCTATGTCCGAATCACAAGAGGCGGGACAAAGCAGTGCGCTGGCTTCGCCGAACCTATGCTGCATCCATCGGCCTCCCTCGATTCTCCGGCCACCTGAGTGAGTCCGAACAGGGCGCCGTTCAGCACTGGTACAGACAAACATGGATGGTCAGGGTCAGTGCACGGTGTCCCTCTGTCTATCCTCCTGGAATACGGGAACCTTGGATCTGCTGGAGTGACGCTTCTTCCTCTGAACATCAAGGCCATTCCCTATCATCTCCATCAGCTCTGGGAAACTCTATGCCAGGGGCGCAGCATCAGGCTGGGACCCAGCTGATCCAGGGATCCAGCAGACCTCCAACTGCTGTCTCACCAGATGTACATCAGTGGCAGTGTGGTGCTCACTCTGGCTGCACGGTGTTGGTCATTGACCTTTGACACTAGAGGCCAGTCCTCCTGGTCACACTGCCTGAGCTGACAGCCACCTCATCCCAGGCAGGACTGGCTGCCTTGTGACTCATACTCTGGGACCCTCGGGGGACATGCCTCCTGGCCTCCACTGCGTCCAGGAACCCCCCCCGAGGTCAGCATCCTCGAATCTTGGGGCCGGTCTCCTCGTCGCCAATGATGTGAGCTGGCTGGGGTTGGCTGAGCAAGTGCAGCCCATGTACTGCTCGACGTTGTGAGCAGGTGGCTGGCGAGCGCGGTGAATCAGCTGGCGAGCCGACATTCGGGGCGGGAAGCCCGTGAGGTCTCGTTAAGTGGACGAATTAACGTTGAATAGTGTTGCCGGCCTTGCCGGGCTGAGCGCCAGGATACTCCCGGCAGTTCCCGCTCACTACAGCAGTCGGAAATTTTGCTGGAGAATCGTGTCCCATGTGCCATTGAATAGCGGTGGGGCACGAACCTACGGCAGAACCGAAGGGCACTAATATCCTGGCAGGGAAATGTGCTACGGTTCTTCGGGGGGGGGTTTAAACTAATTTGTCAGGGGACTGGGAAAACGAGCTGTAGTCCAGAAGCCAGTGTTGAGAGTAGTGAGGTACTGAGGAGGATATCAAGGTCGCAGGAGTGTACCAGCAGGCAGGAAGGTGGGTTGAAGTGTGTCTACTTCAATGCAAGGAGCATCCGGAATAAGGTAGGTGAACTTGGAGCGTGGATTGGTACTTGGGACTACGATGTTGTGGCCATTACAGAGAGATGGTTAGAACAGGGACAGGAATGGTTGTTGGAAGTTCCGGGGTATAGATGTTCCAGTAAGAGTAGGGAAGGTGGTAAAAGAGGTGGAGGAGTAGCATTATTAATCAAGGATAGTTTAACGGCTGCTTAAAGGCAGTTCGAAGGGGATCTGCCGACTGAGGTAATATGGGCCAAAGTTAGAAATAGGAAAGAAGCGGTCACGTTGTTCGGAGTTTTCTATAGGCCCCCAAATAGTAATACAGATGTGGAGGAAGAAATTGTCCTGTCTGTACAGGCCCCACCCTCCCCAGAATGTGCTCCAATTATCCACGTACCTGAAACCCTCCCTCCTACACCATCCCTGCAGCCACGTGTTTATCTGCAGTCTCTCCCTGTTCCTCAACTCGCTAGCACATGGCACCGGCAACAAACCAGAGATCACAACATGGTTTGTCCTGGCTCTCAGCTTCCACCCTAGCTCCCTAAATTGCTGTTTTAAATCCCTGTCCCTTCTCTTACCTATGTCATTGGTACCAATGTGTATCACGACTTGTGACTATTCCCCCTCCCCCTTAAGGATTCTGAAAACACGGTCCGAGACGTCACGGACCCTGGCACCCGAGAGGCAACACACCATCCGTGAGTCTCTTTTGTTGCCACAGAACCGTCTATATGTCCCTCTAACTATCGAGTCCCCAATAACTATTGCTCTCCTGCTCTCCCTCCTTCCCTTCTGAGCCACAGGGACGGACTCAGTGCTGGAGATCCGTTCACCGTGGCTTACCCCTGGTAGGTCGTCCCCCTCAACAGTATCCAAAACGGTATACTTGTTACTGAGGGAAACAACCACAGAGGATCCCCTGCACTGGCTGCTTCCTCCCAGCCCCTCTCACCGTCACCCATCCATCTTGATTCTTCGGAGTAACTACATCCCTGAAGCTACTATCTGTGACCACCTCTGCCTCCTGAATGGTCCGAAGTTCACCCAGCTCCAGCTCCAGTTCCCTAACGCGGTTTTTGCGGAGCTGGAGATGGGTGCACATCCCACGGGTGAAATCAGCAGGGACACTGACGGCGTCCCTCACCTCAAACATTCTGCAGGAGGAACATTGTACTGCCTTCCCTGCCATCCCCTTTAGATAAAAAACAAGAAAAAGAGAGAAAGAGCTTACCTGTTATTCACTCTACCCCTTAGGTTAGAGGAGGTGGAAGGGTGAGGGAAACTACAAGTGTAGTGTCTCGGGTTTAGGAACCGCCCAACTTAAATCAGCTGTTATGGGCTGGCGCAATCAATTAAAATCTTTTCTACTTACTCAGCAGTCACTCTGTCCTCACTCCGGCCGGATTCAGCTGGAAACGCCCAACAGTAAGTTTTAAAAAAATTTACTCCCCTTCTCAGCAAGCACTCACTCAGCAACCACTGTGCCCAGCACGAGAACAGCAATCAGCTAGAATGTCCATCTAGAAGGACATGATCAGCAGATACCTGGGAACTCCACCTCCTGGAGGTTCCCGTCCAAGTGACTCACCACCCTGACTTGGAAATATATCACCAAATATATCATCAAATATATGTCACTAACTGTCACGAGAGCAATTTCCTGAAACTGCCTCCCTAACAGCACAGTGGGTGTACCTACACGTCTAGGACTGCAGCGGTTGAAGAAGGCAACTCACCACCACCTTCTGAAGGGCAGCTAGGGATGGGCAGTAAATGTTGGCCTAACCAGCGACACCCACATCCCGTAAATTAGTTTAAAAACAACAATTTTAAGAATTCTATCCTCTCTAAGCCTTTCACACTTTTACTCTGCCAATTAATATTGGGAAAGTTGAAATCCCCTGCTAATATTGCACTTTTATTTTTACACTTCTCTAAGAACTGCCTACATAGCTGCTCGTCTATCTTTCCCTGACAGCTGGGCCCAAAGTGCACTCCCAGCTAAGTGATTGCTCCCTTTTTATTTTTAAGTTCTCCCCATTTGACCTCAATTGAGGAGCCGACTAAGACACTGTAGCCAAACCGAAGTGCATGCTGGAGGAAGGTGGCCAACTCTGAGGCTCGAACCAAATATGGGCATAACCATCGACTGGCTCAACAAACAATATGTCATCGCAAATGATTAAAACATTGAAAATAGAAGTAGGAGGAGGCTATTTGGCCCTTCAAGGCTGTTCTACAATTGCAGCTGCATCAGAAGTTAACCTAACAACTGAAGTAACAAGATCTTGGGCACGATCCAGCAGCCACGTTGCACTCTCCCTCGGGCGCAATGCGGCCGGAGAATGCCAGGAGAATCCTCTCGCGAGCTTCACGACAGTTGTCACGCCACGTGGGGTCTGAGTCCAAATCCAGCCCACAGGTGCGGGACCAAATGGCGCACGCCGAAGCCAGTTTTAAACCAGCTTCGGAGAACTTACTCAGTATCCACTAGCAATGCAGGATCCACCAACCTCCTTAGTGAGGCCGCAGCCCGGCGCCGTTTAGCACTGGTCCACACAAATGAAGACCAGGCGGGACGGCACCCGGCAGGTCTGCTGGGCCATCGGAGACTCCAGCATGGTCAGGGTAAGTGCAAGGTGGCCCCCTGTACCTCCCCCTGGAAAGTGGGCACCTTGGCACTGCCAATCTGGCAGGAGCACTGCCAGGGGGCTAGGGTGGCACTGCTTGTGGCCAGGGGGCCTATGCCCATGAAAGGAGAGTGGAGGGAGGGTTTCAAAGGTAGGGGTGTGCAGGGCAGATAAGGCAGGGCCTCTGGGAGGTTGGAGGGGTGATGGGTGGGGGTCTCAGGAGGGAAGGGATGCTGTATGGGGGGTTGGGGATGTTTGAATAGGGGGGCCCCAGGGACCCCCTAGCGGGGTGTCCTCACTTAGGGGTGTGAGCAATGTCCAAATGTGTATGTGGGGGGTGACATTGCCCTTGGTTGCGGGGACCCACAAGCTCACTTAGAGATCAGGGGCGGCATTCTCCCCTACCCGGCGTGACGGAGGGTCCCGGAGTAGGGGAGTGGCGCCAACCACTCAGGGGTCGCGCCTCCCCAAAGGTGGGGAATTCTCCCCACCTTTGGGGGCCAACCCGCGCCGGAGCGGTTTGCACCAGAAGACTGGCGCAACAAACCGGCGCCCCCGGCAGCGGAGCTGGCCGAAAGGCTTTCGCCGGTCCGCGCATGCGCCGGCAGTGATGTCAGCGGCAGCTGGCCACCGACGTCACTGCCGGCGCGTGCGCAATGTGGGGTTCTCTTCCGCTTCCGCCATGGCGGAGGCCGTGGCGGTCGCGGAGGAATATAGTGCACCCAGGGCACTGGCCTGGAGTCTGAGCGGGGGGCCCCGATCGCGGGCCAGGCCAACGTGGGGGCACCCCCCGGGGTTCGATCGCCCCCCGCCCCCCCAGGACCCCAGGGGCCTGCTCGCGCCACTGAGCCCGCCGTTCCAGAGGTGGTTTAAACCTCGGCGGCGGGAGAGGCCTCCCAGCGGCGGGACTTCGGCCCATCCGGGCCAGAGAATCGCCGCAGGGGCCTCTCCGATTGGAGTGGCGAGATTCCTGCCCCCGCCACTTCCCGGGTGGCGGAGAATCTCTGCCACGGCGGGGGCGGGATTTTAGGCACCCCCAGGCGATTCTCCGACCCTGCTGGGGGTCGGAGAATTTCGCCCCAGAGCACCCTTTCAACATGGCGGCCCGATCTCTGAATTCAGCTCCCAGTGCTAAAAAAAATTCTTCGGGCGTGATTCTCTAGAAACATTTCTAAATGTGGAAGCAAGCGGGAATATTGTCCCAATCTTCCCAGTGCTCGGCTAGCGAGGCGAGCAACACAGATCAACGTTAATTGATCCATGTAATAAGGCCTCAACGGCTTCTCATCGTAAATGGGGGCTTGCCAGCTGATTTGCCAGCACCGCACTCGCCAGCCCCCCGATAATAAGGTCAAGCAGCACTTAAGCTGCTCTTGCTCAGCCTATCACAGCCAGCTCACAATAATGGCGCTAAGGAGACCAGCCCCAAGATTCAGGGGTCCTGACATGGGGAGACTCCTAGACGCTGTGGAAGCCAGCAGGAATGTCCTGTTCACCCAAGGGTCCTGGAGAATCAGCCACAGGACAGCCAGTGGTGCCTGGGTGAGATGGCGGCAGCTGTCAGCTTGGGGAGTGTGATCAGGAGGGCTGGTCTCCAGAAGGTCAATGACCTACACCGGGCAGCGCGAGTGAGTAGACACCAACTCCCCCCAGCTCCTTCAGGGGAGCATCCACCCCTCCAACTCCCCATATGACCCCCAACCCTCCCTCCACCCCCTTTCCCTTCAACACCCCACAACCCTCCCTTCACACGGCCCCTCTCACCACTGTGAACCATGTGTGCGGCTAACTCTGCCCTTTCTGTTTCTCTTCAGAAGAAACTCTCCCATTATCGCCCGGAGAGGGCCCAGACTGGCGATGGGGTGCTAGACTTAAGAATCCTCCTTCGAGAAGCGTGCCCTGGAGGTGACCGGTGTGACCGAGGACAGAATGGTCACCCACGCGAAGGCGGGCAGAACCGCAGAGGTGAGGAACCACTGGGCTCCAGCCGGAAGACCTGTCAAACGTGAATTGTTGTTGCCTTACAGACTGACCCATCCCTCCCACTGAACACATGCCCATTCTCCCACAGTTCCTCTAGTGGAAGGCACCGGCTCATCCCGGGAGGTAGCCTCTCCAGCCTCCCAGGAGAACACCTCGGAGGAGAGCTCTGAGGATGCCACCATTATAGTCGCGGCACAGCCGTCATCCCCACCCCCCACCAGCGCAGAGACACACACCTCAGTGGGAAATGTTAGTGTTCAGGCTTCTGGGGCACAATCTGGAGAGCACCACACTGCTGCTGATGTACATCTGGTGGAGGCAGGAACCCCCAGGCGAGACAGCAATCCGGGGTCTGCTGGATCTTGGGACCAGCTGAGTCTCAGCCTGATGCTGAGCCTGTGGGACAGATAGGAAAGGAATAGGCTGCAGCCGGGACATTCAGAGGGAGATGGCAGCATCACTCCAGCAGATCCATAGCCATTTAGAGGAGTCCCAGAGGCTATAGGTCCAGGAGATGGCGGCAGCAATGAGTGGCAACGAGGCCAAAACTGCTGGGGTGGCGACCGCAATGGAAAGCCTTGTGTACGATGTCAGCACCATTAGTGAAGGTGTCCAAGACGTCGCACAGTTGGTGACGACCATGACTGAGGGCCTCGGTAGAATGAGAATCTCATTGGGGGATGTGACCCAGTACCAGGCTGGCCTTGTTGGGATTCTGCGGGACAAGTCCCGCTCTCAGTTGGGAATGGCCGAGGCGCTGTGGAATTTGTCCCAGTCGCAAGTGGGCATTGCCGTGGCACCCCAGATGTCCCAATCGCTGAGGAGCATTGTCGAGGGCATCGGCACATTGGTGCAGACATTGGAGAACCGCCAGGGCTGCCAAAGCCAGATGATGCAAGGGCAGCCAGGACTCGAAACAGCTGCCCCCTTCTCCCATGGTGAACTCCTAGGGTACCGACCAGGAAGAGGGGGCACTGGGTGCTGTCACAATATGTATATTGACTAGGATGTAAAGAGTTAACAAGTTAACGATAATGCTTCTTACCACCAGAGGGAACCACAGAACAGTCAAGTATATATAATGTGACTTCTGGGATTCTGGGTGAAGATGCATTAGAGAGAGAAGTTGTGTATTTGAGAGTTCTGTAGTAGAAGATAGCATAGTTTAATATAGAAACCTATTACTTTCGGAATGTGAACGAATCAGAGTAGTAGTGTTGATAAATTTATGGTTTTGTTCGTTAACAAAGCTTGTTGTTCTTTGTTCAACACTACGCATCCAGGTAAAGGATAGTCAGCATGGTTTTGTCCAAGGGAAATTGGGTTTTACAAACTTGGTTGAATTTTTTGAGATGACTACGTGTGTTGATGAGGGTAGTGCAGTTAATGTAGTCCATATGGACTTTCGTAATCATCATGGAGTCATACATGTTTGCAGCATGTAAACAGGCCCTTCGGCCCAGCTTGCCCATGCCGTCCAGTTTCTATCACTAAGCTAGTCTCACTTGCCCGCATTTGGCCCATATCCCTCTATACCCACCCTACCCATGTAACTGTCTAACTGTGTTTTAAAGGAAAAAAATGTACCCACCTCTACCACTGCCTCTGGCAGTTCATTCCAGATGTTCACCGCCCTCTGTGAAGAAATTTCCTCTCTGGTCTCTTTTGTATCTCTCCCCTCTCACCTTAAAACTATGGCCTCTAGTTCTAGACTCCTCTACCTTTGAGAAAATATATCGACTATCTACCTTATCTATGCCCCTCATTATCCTATAAACCTCTACAAGATCACCCCTCAGCCTCCTACGCTCCAGGGAAAAATGATCCCAGCCTATCGAGCCTCTCCTTATAACTCTGACCATCAAGTCCTGGTAGCATCCTCGTAAATCTCTTCTACACTCTTTCTAGTTTAACAATATCCTTCCTATAATAGGGTGACCGGAACTGAACACAGTATTCCATGTATGGTCTGACTAATGTCCTGTTCAACTTTAACAAGACGTCCCAACTTCTGTTTTTAATATTTTGACCAATAAAACCTGGCATGCTGAATGCCTTCTTCACCACCCTGTCCACCTGCAACTCCACCTTCAAGGAGCTATGAATCTGTATTCCTAGATCGCTTTGTTCCCTCCCCACTCCCTACCATTAACTGAGTCGGTCCTGCCCTGATTTGATCAACCAAAATGCATCACTTCACATTTATCCAAATTAAACTCCATCTGCCATTCATCATCCCACTGGCCCAATTGGCCAAGATCCTGTTGATCTTGGAAGTAAGGTTTTGATAAGGTCCGACATGGGAGGCTGATGAAGAAGGTAAGTGCCCATGGGATCCAGGGCCTTTTGGCAAACTGGACCCAAAGCTGGCTTAGTGGTAGGAGGCAGATGGTGATAGTTGAAGGTTGTTTTTGTGACTGTCTGTAAGCCTGGGTCCTGTGGTGTTCCGCAGGGATCATAGAACATTACAGCGCAGTACAGGCCCTTCGGCCTTCGATGTTGCGCCGACCTGTGAAACCCCTCTAACGCCCATCTACACTATTCCCTTAACATCCATATGTCTATTCAATGACCATTTGAATGCCCTTAGAGTTGGTGAGTCCACTACTGTTGCAGCCAGGGCATTCCACGCCCTTACTACCTACCTCTGACATCTGTCCTATATCTATCCCCCCTCAATTTAAAGCTATGTCCCCTCGTGCTGGACATCACCATCTGAGGAAAAAGGCACTCACTGTCCAGCCTCATACTCCCTCATTCTACCAATGTCATTGGTACCTACTTGGACCAAGTCAATTTGATTCTCCTTCTCCCATTGCAGGTTCCTCTCCAACCCTGAGCAGATATCACAAACTCTGTCACTCTTTCTGATTACATTTCTGATGATGTACATAAGAAGAAACTTTTTCCAGTGTTCGAAATGTCAGTAAACAGAGAACATAAGTGTTTGGCAAAAAAACAACTAGCGGCGACTTGAGGTGACAGTATAATGTGGATAAATGTAAGTCAAAAGACGTGCTGTGAGGCAAATTGGATATTCTGAATTCTCCCTCAGTGTACCCGAACAGGTGCCGGAACGTGGCGGGGGCTTTTCACAGTAACTTCACTGATCGGTGCTGGGTCCCTTGTTATTTGCAGTATACATTAAAAATCTAGATGTGAAAGTAGGAGGTATGATAAGTAAGTGTGCAGATGACACAAAAATTGGTGGCGTAGTAAATAGTGGGGAGCAAGGCCTTAGATTACAGGACGATATAGATGGGCTGGGTACATGGGCAGCAGAGTGGCAGATAGAATTTAAGGTAAGCTGGTTAAGAAGGCCTGTGGGATTCTTGCCTTTATTAACTGAGGCACTGAATATAAGAGCAGGGAGATTATGCTGGAGCTGTATAAAATGCTGTTTAGATCCCAGCTGGAGTACTGTGTATAATCCTGGTCACCACAATATAGAAATGAAGTGACTGCACTGGAGAGGGTGCAGAGGAGGTTCACCAGGATGTTGTCTGGGCTGGATTGCTTCAGGTTGGAAAGTCTGGGGTGTCTGGAGCAGAAAAGGCTTAAGGGGACTAGGGACATAAATAGAATGAACAGGAAGGTAACTTTTACTCGTAGTGTCGGGGTCAATAACCAGGGGGCTTGGATTTATGTCTCGAGGGTGGTTGCAATCAGGAACACTCGCCTGAAATGGTGGGAACCTTCACAACTTCAAAGAAGTATTTAGATGAGCTCATAAAATGCCACAGCATACAAGGCTGCACTGCCTCATGGGGCCCAGGACCCGGGTTCGATCCCGGCCCAGGGTTATTGTCCATGTAGAGTTTTCACATTCTCTCCCTGTCTGCATTGGCCTCATTCTCACAACCCACAAATGTACAGGGTAGGTGGATTGGCCACGCTAAATTGCCCCTTAATTGAGAAGAAGAATAATTGGGCATGTTAAATTTTTTTTAAAAAAGCATTCAAGGCTACGACCAATGGGATTAGAATAGCGAGGTGCTTGATGATCACCATGGACATGATCAGCCAAAGGGCCTCTTTCCGTAAATCTCTATGATTCGATGACTAAACTTTTATAAAACACGTGTTTGGTCTAAAGTAGAGTAAGGGGCACGATTCTCCGCTCCCCACGCCGGGTGGGAGAATCGCGGGAGGGCCACTCTGGTACCCCCCGCGATTCTCCCACCCCCCCAAAATGGTGTGTCGCATTTTGCGACAGGCCGCTCGGAGAATCGCCGTTCGCCGTTTTTCCCGGCGACCGGCGATTCTCCGAGCGGCCTGAGGACCCCAATGGGTTCACGCCGGCGGCAACCACACCTGGTCGCTGCCGGCGTGAACAGTGCGCGACAGGTAAGTGTGGGGCCTGTGGGGGGCGGAGAGGGGATCGAGCACCACGGGCTTGCTCAGGAGGTGACTGGCCCGCGATCGGTGCCCACCGATGGTCGGGCCGGCGTCTGTAAACGACGCACTCTTTCCCCTCCACCGCCCCGCAAGATCAAGCTGCAACGTCTTGCGGGGCAGCGGAGAGGAAGACAGCAACCGCGCATGCGCGGGTTGGAGCCGGCCAACCTGCGCATGCACGGCTGACGTCACTTAGGCGCCGCAGGCCGTGTCATTCTCGGCGCGCGACTTTGACGCAAACGTCAAGGCCCGGCGGCCGAGTTTCCCGCAACGCCGCTCCTAGCCCCCCGGGGGGGGAGAATAGGGGGCGAGGAGCGGCCTCTGACGCCGGAGTGAAACACTCCAGGTTTCACTCTGGCGTCGGCCGTTGCGGAGAATTTCGCTAATTGTGTCCAGTTCTGGTCACAGCACTTCCGGAAGAATATGACGGCATTAGGGAGAGTGCAAAAAAAGATTCATGAGGACAGGCCCAGGGATGAGAAACTTCAGTAATATCGATAGATTGGAGAAGTTGGGACTCTACTCCATGTCAAAGAGAAGGTTGAAAGATGAATTGATAGAGGTATTTTCAATCATGTGGGGTCCGGTCAAAGCAGAGAGGGAGAAATCGTTACCACTGGAGGAAGGATCGAGAACAAGAGAGCACAGATTTAAACGGTTCAATTCCCATACCAGCCTCCCCGAACAGGCGCCGGAATGTGGCAATAGGGGTTTTTTCACAGTAACTTCATTTGAAGCCTACTTGTGACAATAAGCGATTTTCATTCATTTTATTTCATGAAGCAATGGTGACATGAGGAAAAATATTTTCCCAAAGCGAGTAATTAGGACCTGGAATACACTATCTGAGGACTGTGCTGAAGGCAGGTTCAATTGAGGCATTCAAGTGGGAATTGGATCATTGTCTGAAAAGGACGAATGTGTAGGGTTCAGGGAAGAAGGCAGAGGAGGGCACTATGTCAGTTGTTCCTTCAGGGAGCCAGCACAGACACTGTGGGCTGAATGGCCTCCTCTGTGCTGTTACTGTTTAATGATTTGATGGTCCTATTTGTGTTTGTTCTCTGCAGTGTAGAGAAGAAACACGGTGAGCGAAAAAGGATATCCCGATTCACAATTCACACCTCTTTAACCTGTGATTATCCCTCTCTCCAGTTGCACCGTCTGGACCTGTACAGACTTAATTACCTGCAAAGACTCGCATTCAAAGTATCATCTTGTATCATTGGCTTTGTCTTTATATGCTGTGTTTGTCTAACCTTCCTCTTCACTCACCTGATGAAGGAGCTGCGCTCCGAAACCTAGTGATTCCAACGAACCTGTTGGCTTTACACTCGTATTGTAAGACTTCTTAAAGAAAAGTACAGCACAGAAACAGGCCCTTCGGCCCTCGAAGTCTGCACCGACCATGCTGCCCGTCTAACCTAAAACCTTCCAGTGTCTGCATCCCTCTATTTCAATCCTATTCATGTATTTGTTAAGACACCCCTTAAACGTCATTATCATACCTGCTTTCAGCACCTCCTCCAGCAGCGGGTTCCAGGCACCCACTACCCTCTGTGTAAAATAAGTCCCTCATACAATCTCCCTAGAATGTGAGTTTGGAATCTCACTCCCAGCACACATGGGAAACCTTCCCAGATTCCTGGAGCATAAATTCTGCAGGTATCAAAGAAGTAGCACAAATGGCCCTTCAACCCACTAGTCACATGTGAACGAGGAACACTCTGGGATTGACAATTGTGGAATTCTTTGGTCAGTGTGTCAGTCTGTACAGAAAGTTTCAAACGTGTCAGGTTAAAGAGTGAATTGTTGTTTTATATTCTGTTGTTACTTTGAAGGAACATCTGACATACCTGCAGCATTACCACAACGTGAATAATTGAAAAGCTTCTCCAGGCCGATCTCCATCGCACTTTGAAAATTCACTGCATGAACCTCAGTTTCAACCCTTCGGTGAAATCCGACTTCCAACTCATTATAATTCTAAAACAAGAAAATAAAATCTATCACCTAATGACACAACTGAACGAGCACCAAAACACATCAGTGTTGAGAGGACTGTCCTGGGTTCCCAGGTGTGGGAGCAGCATTCATGTCCTGGATGGACTGACCTTGTGAAAGGGTTTAGAGTTTTTGATGGAAGTCTAGGCATCACCACTTCCAGATTCATTTTTCCTTAACCCCTCATGCACCCTTTCAACTTTAGAGATGTCCTGCACAATGGGCCTCACTCCTTCCCATGGTTTTCAATTAAAATAAATATAAAGAATTTATTGAAGGCCATCTACACTAAATCATGTCCAGTAATTGTGTTTCCCTTTGGGTGTTTTACCGCGTTATGTAATCAGAGAGGTTTCAATGGGTTCGAAATTGGTCCTCGTATCCAGGCACTAATCCAGGATGAAAAGAAACAAATGTCATTAGACCATAAGAAACAAGAACTGGAATAGGCCTGACAGCTCCTCAAGCCTGCTCCACCAATCAACAAGATCATGCCTCACCTTTAACCCCAACTCTACTTGCCCCACACAATCCCCAGCTGTTACATTGTGTTGTTGGGTTAGAGAAGTTTCCATAACTCCCAAAGACTGCTGGCTGCAGACATTCTAACTCTATTGTAACACATTTACAGTTATCAGAACATTCCCTGACATGAGCTTCTTTTCATGCTGCTTTCTGCTAGACTCTCAGATCAGGAGTATATGTCACTTCCTTCCAATAACATCACAGGGTTAACTATTCACAGGACTTATCCTAATATTCCCCATATACTACACCTGTGATGGACCTAGAATCCTAAATTCTAGCTATCTGAGCCTTCAATATACTAATGATGAAGCATCCGTAATGGGCTAGAAAATTTCCAAGATTCACAAATTTCTCCCCATCTCAGTCCTATTTGATTTGCTCTTTCTCCTGAATCTGTGCTGCCCTGTTCTCGATGTCTCAGCCAGGGGGAAACAATCTTCCTACCTTGTCAGCTTGTACGTTTCAATGAGATCGCTCTCATTCTCCTAAATTTCAGAGAGTACCCAACAATATGATTCCTTTCAGCATTGGGCAACTCTGTAACCCAGGAATCAATCCAGTGAATCTTCACCGCATCATCTCCAAGGAATGGACATCCTTAGATCAGGTGTGGAATTCTCCGTTTGGGAGATTAATGTTGACTCTGGGACTGAATTGCGTCCGATTTACGTTCCTGTTGGGGGCGCTATTCAGAAAGAAAGTCAGGATATGCTAATGTGTCAGCACTCTGTCCACGTGAATCTGAATCAATTCTCATTCCCGCCCACATCAGATTCACTGAGTCCGGTTTTGGCATTGGAGCTGCTTATAAGGGCTTCACTCTCCACACCATCTCATTCCAACCAAATGGATCCATGAAGAGCAGCACCAGCTCGCGAATGCGGAGCTTGATGGAATGTTGGATGCGGTGCATGAAAGACGGGACACCCTCTTCCCCAGGGTGTGCAAGAGCCTACCGTCTGCAGTTATCAACAGGGCCTGAGCAGAGATGTCAGAGGTGGTTAGCGCTGTGACCCTCACCAGGGGCACAGGCACACAGTGCCACAAGAAAAAGAATGACCCCCTTAGGGCAGCTCTGGTGAGTCACCACCTCGGTGCCTCTGGCATAACTCCTGCCCCTCACTCCTCACATCACACCCCCACTCCCATTGAGCACAACCAATACCCACCTGCCTGCATCTCCCTCACATCCCACCCTGCACTAAACCCCACACACTTGCCACCAGCTACACAGCACCCCCCCCACCCCTCACCCCCCACACACCCCAGCCATGTAACACACCTCCATGCATCTCACCATGTCCTTTATGTTTCCCCCAGGAAAAGACGGCCCACAAAAGAAAGGAGCGGGAGAAGACCAAAGGGGGGTGTTCCGAATCTCACCCCGATCATGAAGAGGGTGGTGACATTACCCAGGAAGGAGCAGGAGAGCGCTATCTGTGAGTGCGGAGATCGGCATGCGACAACCAAGTGAGCCCCTAATGTAGAATGATGTCCTGATAGCAAGTGAGTCTCTCCTTTCCCCCAGACCACTCCTTCTCAAGATCTCACCCTGTGTCTTGTCTTTTGTCTTGCAGGATCACACACCATGCCAACCTGTCTGGGGTACCTGTCCCCCAGCCACATCCCCACATACCCTGGAGGACCAGTCCAGGGACGATGTCTCGGCCCTAAATTGACCTGCACCCTCCACCATCACAGAAACTATCACCTCGATGCGACATTTTAGTGAAGAGGCTCCTGGGTCACCTCCTGGTGGGGTCAGGGCAGAATAATGCATGTAAGACCATAAGACATAGGAGCAGAATTTGTCCACTCTGCTGATTGGGTCTGCTCCACCATTCAATCATAGCTGATATGTTTCTCATCCCCATTCTCTGGCCTTCTCCCCATAACCGCTGACCCCCTTATTAATCAAGAAATTATCGATCTCTGTCTTAAAGACGCTCAGTGATTTGGCCTCCACAGACATCTGCAGCCAAGAGTTCCACAGATTCACCACCCTCTGGCTGAAGAAATTTCTTCTCATCTCTGTTTTGAAGGATCGTCCCTTCAGTCTGAGACTAAGGTTCTAGCTTTTCCTACTCTTGGAATCATCCTCTCCACGTCCACTCTGTCCAGGCCTTGCAGTATCCTGTAAGTTTCAATAAGATCCCACCTCATCCTTCTAAAATCCAACGAGTACAGGCCCAGAGTCTTCAATTGCTTTTCACATGACAAGCTCTTCATTCCAGGGATCATTCTTGTGAACCCCCTCTGGAGCCTTCCCAAGGCCAGCAAATCCGTGATAATCTAGTCCACTCCTCCACCGTACCCAACACCTCTCCCATCACCCATGGCACCTTCCCAACCAATCTCAGAAGGTGTAACATCTGCCCCTTTACCTCTTCCATGCTCAACATCCCAGGCCCAAAACACTCATTCCAGGTTAAGCAGCGTTTCACTTGCATCTCTTTCAATCTGGTCCATTGCATTCGCTGCTCCCAATGTGGCCTCCTCTATATTGGAGAGACCAAACGCAGACTGGGTGATCGCTTTGCTGAGCATCTTCGGGCTGTGCGCAAAAGGGGCTGGTTTAGCTCACTGGGCTAAATCGCTGGCTTTTAAAGCAGACCAAGGCAGGCCAGCAGCACGGTTCGATTCCCGTACCAGCCTCCCCGGACAGGCGCCGGAATGTGGCGACTAGGGGCTTTTCACAGTAACTTCATTGAAGCCTACTCGGGACAATAAGCGATTTTCATTTTTCATTTTCATTTCATTCAGAACCCTGACATTCCTGTTGCTTGCCATTTTAACACAAGACCCTGCTCCCACGCCCACATGTCTGTCCTTGGCCTGCTGCAATGTTGCAGTGAAGCTCAACGTAAACTAGAGGAACAAGTGGGTCGGTGCAAACTTGATGGGCCGAATGGCCTCCTTCTGCACTGTATGTTCTACGTTTAACATCTCATTTTCCGGTTAGGCACGCTACAGCCTTCCGTTCTCAACATCGAATTCAACAACTTCAAATGATCAGCTCTACCCCACCTCAACTCATTTGTTTTCATTCCATTTCATTTTAACTGTCTTTTACCTTTTATTTCTTTCTTGTCTTTCTTTATATATATGCCCCACCTCTTTCCCCCTATCTTATCCCCCCTTTCCTTACCTTTTCTCCGTTTTGCTTCCTCCTTTCTCCCCCTTTCTCATCTCTCCCACCCATGTGCCCCCCTCCCCCCACATCTACATCTGTCACAGTTTATCTTCTGATTTTAGTTTTTCTGCCGTTTGGCCTTTCACACCTTTTATTCTTTTTGGGGACTGCCATCACCACACTCTTACCTTGGTTTCTGTGGCTATGACTCATCTTTCATTCACTCACCCTACAGTATAAACATCTCCAACTTTCTATGCCTTTTAGGTTTGACAAAGGGTCATCTGGACTCGAAATGTTAGCTCTTTTCTCTCCTTGCAGATGCTGCCAGACCTTCGGCAATTTTCCTGCATTTCTCTTTTGGTTCCAGCACATCCTTCCTCCAGATGCAGGACCCAAGTACTGGAAATTGGGTCTGAACAGATCACAGAATTTGCAGTGCAGAAGGAGGCCATTTCCCTTGGATAGAGCACCCCACTTAAGCCCACGCCTTCACCCCATCCCTGTACCCAGTAACCCCACCCAACCTATTGGACACTATGGGGCAATTTAGCATGGCCAATCCACCTACCCTGGACTGTGGGAGGAAACCGGGGCAGCCGGAGGAAACACATGCAGACATGGGGAGGAAGTGCAAACTCCACACAGTTACTCGAGGCCAAAATTGAGCCCGGGTCCCTGGTGGTGTGAGGCAGCAGTGCTAACCACATTAGTGATCACCTTTTTTAGTCATTTAATTCCAGAATTTTATTCATTGAGTTCAACTTTCACCATCTGCCATGGCAGGATTGGAACCTATGCTTGCAGAACATGACACTGGATCTCTGGTCCAGTGATAATACCACTACGCCACTGCATCCCCAAATATACAGCCTCAGAAGTACAAACCGGTTCTTATGTTATAGCTGTCTCGACATGAATGCTACCATTGCATTTGCCTTCCTAACTGCCGACTGAACCTGCACATTAACCTTAAGAGAATCCTGAACTAAGATTCCTCAGTCCCTTTGTGCTTCTGTTTTCCGAAGTATTTCCCCATTTAGAGAATAGTCGATGCCTCCATTTTTCCTACCAAAGTGCAGAAACTCACACTTATCCACATTGTTTTCCATTTACCACTTCCTTGCCAGCTCTCCTAGGTGGTCCAAGTCCTTCTGCAGCAACCCCATGTTTTCTCAATACTACCTGTCCCTCTGCAAATCTTTGTATCATCGGCAAATTTATCAAATGTGCCTTTAGTTCCTTCTTCCAGATCATTAATGTATATTGTCAAAGGTTGAGGTCCCAGCACTGACCCCTGAGGCACACCACTAGTCACCGGCTGCCATCCTGAACAAGACCCCTTTATCCCCACTCTATGTCTTCTGCCAGTCAGCCAATCCTCCATCCATGCCAGGATCTTACCCTTAACACAATGGGCTCTTATCTAACACTCTCCTATACGGCACTTTGTCAAAGGCCTTCTGGAAATTTAAATGGATCATGGCCACTGGTTCTCCTTTGTCTAACTTCCTTGTTACCTCCTCAAAGAACAGATTTGTCAGACATGACCTCCCCTTGACGAAGCCGAGCTGACTCTGTCCTATTTTATCATGCACTTCCAAGTACTCCGCAATCTCATCTTTAATAATGGACTCTAAAATCTTACCAATGACTGAAGTCAGGCTAACAGGCCTGTAATTTCCCGTCTTCTGCCTCCTTCCCTTCTTAAACAGTGGTGTTACATTAGCCACTTCCAGTCCTCTGGGACCCTTCCTGCCTCCAGTGATTCCTGAAAGATCACCACCAATGCCTCCACAATCTCCTCAGCTCTCTCTTCTGGAACCCTGGTGTGTAGTCCATCTGATCAAGGTGATTTATCCACGTTCAGACTTTTCAATTTCCCCAGAACCTCCTCCTCCAATTAAGTTAGTGATGGCTACACACTCACCTCTGCCCCCTGATCCTCCTGGCGCTATGGCAACCCATTGGTGTCCTCCACCTTGAAGACTGATCACCAAATCCAGAACTGCCTGTTCACAAGCTGCTACAAATAAATGTCAAATTCCTTTTCTTCTGATCCACTACCAACCTAATTTTCCCAGTCCACCTGTATATTGAAGTCCCCCATGATTATTGTAATGTTGCCTTTCTTATCTGCCTTTTCTATCTCTTGATTTATTTTCTGCCCCACATCCTGACTTCTGCTAGGGGGCCTGTATATAACTCTCATCAGGTTCTTTTTACCTTTGCGATTCCTCAACTCTATCCACAGAGATTCTATGCCTTCTGATCCTATATAACGCGTCTTGCTATCGATTTAACTTCATTCCTTACAAACAATGCAACTCCGCCCGCTCTGCCCATCCGCTTTTCGACAGGACACATACCCTTGTGTACTGAGATCCCAGTCCTGATCCACTTGCAGCCACGGCTCTGTGATGCCCACAACATCATACCGGATAATTTCAATGTCCGCAAGAAGGTCATTAACCTTGTTCTGTATACTGCGTGCATTAAAGTACAGCACCCTCAGTCCTGCAGTGACTGCCCCCTTCTCATACTTGTCCCTTTTTTTTGTTCTATCGAAGTTAAATTCCTGCCACCTTCTATACGCTCTGTTCTATTCAGGTTTCTGGAGATTTTACTGACAGATCTTGTGTCCTTGGCCCCTCTAACCCATGAGAAGTCCTTATCATTAACCTGCACTTCTAACTTCTTTAATTTAAATTTTCTAATTCTCCACACAAGTGAACCCTCCGCCCATTTTTTAGTTTAATCCCTATGCACAGCCCTACTTATGTCATTCAACAGGAATCTGGTCCCAGCATGATTCAGATGATCATCGTCCCATCAGAACACGTCCCCTCTTCCCCAGTATTGGTGCCAATGTCCCATGAATAAAGTCACTATTAAGCATCTTTTCACCAACATTTCGACTGCCTCACCCCTCTGTCTGAAGGGTGTGAGGGACGGGCTGGGCTGGGTGTAGAGGGTGTGCCGGCTGGGGAATGTGGGAGGTTGGTGGTGTGGGTGTTGGAGGATGGCATGGGGCAGGGCTCCCAGGACAACTGAACGTTCCACATGGGATCACCCTTAGAGGCGTCAGGGAAGAGGAGCCTTGTGAGACTGCTTGTAGGACAGCTTACCCAGTGATTAAAGCCAGCATTGCTCACCAAGGGCAGCATGGTAGCACAGTGATTAGCACAGTTACTTCACAGCTCCAGGGTCCCAGGTTCAATTCCCAGCTTGGGTCACTGTCTGTGCGGAGTCTGCATGTTCTCCCCGTGACTGCGTGGGTTTCTTCCGGGTGCTCCGGTTTCCTCCCACAGTCAAAAGACGTGCAGGTGAGTGCATTGGCCATGATAAATTGCCCTTAGTGTCCAATAAAGGTTAGGTTGGATTATGGGGACAGGGTTGAGGTGTGGGGATAGGGTGGAGGTGTAGGCTATAATAGGGTGCTCTTTCCCAGGACCGGTGCAGAGTCTATGGGCCAAATGGCCTCTTTCTGCACTGTAAATTCTATGATCTCCATAACTGCACCCATTGCTCCACCCCGAAGAATATATTGGCCCGTGAGATGAAATGGCTGTCATGTTCTGTAGACTGGCTGAAGTGAATGATCATCTACAAAAACATGTAGTTTAAAATAATTTATTGTAGAACACCAGTGTGACAAGATAATGAGGATAAATTAAATAATAAACAACTAACGCTAAACAACTATTGTGGAATTACTGCAAATACGTCAATCTGTCAGCATGACCTATTCCCAACCTCCAATCACAGGGTCACTGAAAGGGGTTTACAATGCTACGTAATGGTCAGAGGTCATGTATAACAAACTTGCCTTATGCACATCATCACAATGGCCAGCATACAGGCAAGGAAGGGAACATCCGGATGGACAGTAGAATGTGATTCTCAAGGTGGAAGTCAGGCTTTGTCAATCAATGAGGAGCACCGGAGCTCACCTCACAGCGAATCGTCATCATCCTCCGTCCTGTGGACAAGACCCACTGATACTGCCTGACCAGGGCCAACACCCTATAGTGATGCTGGTTGGACATTCGGAGGGGGGAGGGGCAGGGGCAGGGGACAATGTGAATAGCTGTGGGGAAGGGAGCACCACTTGGAAGAGGTAGTTGGGGGTGCGTGGGGAGAGTACGAAGAGGTGGGACAAGGCAGCGGAGTTGTCGTAGCCATCCGCATCCTCCTCGTCAGTTGAGGCCTGGTATTCTTCCCCCTCCTCCAGCTTGTCCCTGCTCTGCTGCACAATGTTGTGCAGGACACAGCAAGCCAGCACAATGTTCCTGGGGCTATATTGCAGAGCCCCTCCTAATTGGTCCAGACATAAGACCATAAGATCATAAGACATTGGAGCAGAATTAGGCCATTCGGCCCATTGAGTCTGCTCCGCCATTCAATCATGGCTGATATTTTTCTCATCGCCCTTCTCCTGCCTTCTCCCCATAACCCCTGAGCCTCATATTAATCAAGAAACTATCTATCTCTGTTTTAAAGACACTCAGTGATTTGGCCTCCACAGCCTTCTGTGGCAAAGAGAGTTCCACAGATTCACCACCCACTGGCTGAAGAAATTCCTCCTCATCTCTGTTTTAAAGGATCGTCCCTTTAGTCTGGAAACATTCTCTCCACGTCCACTCTATCCAGGCCTCGCAGTATCCTGTAAGTTTCAATAAGATCTCCACTCATCCTTCTAAACTACAATGAGTACAGACCCAGAATCCTCAAACGTTCCTCATACGACAAGCTCTTCATTCCAGGGATCATTCTTGTGAACCTCTCCTGGACCCTTTCCAAGGCCAGCAGATCCTTAGATACGGGTTTTAGATTTCTAAAACCGCTCACAATACTCCAAATGGGGTCTAACCAGAGCCTTCTATAGCCTCAGAAGTACATCCCTGGTCTTGTATTTTAGCCCTCTCGACATGAATGCAAACATTGCTGACTGAACCTGCGCGTTAACCTTAAAAGAATCGTGAACAAGGACGTCCAAATCCTTTTGTGCTTTTGATTTCCTAAGTATCTTCCCATTTATGTAAGAGTAAGCTTTGCACAAGTGAAGTGGGAGACAGCCTGACTGAGGCAGCCAGAGTGTGATTGAAAAGTGTTAATTTGGAGCAGTGTGGTAATTCGGTGCAGAGGTGGATGAGGCACTTTTCCTCTTTTTGTTTTGTTTTCTTTCTTCTTGCTTTGTAACTGTTAATCTGCATGGAGGGATCTGGAGAGCATCCTGGGAAGGTAAGTGATATAAAGACCTACCTCGGGTATCTGCAGTGATAAGTGAAGGTAAGAGTTTAATACATTTTCTTAGAAAATTTAATTGGTGATAAAAATGCCGGTCAGTGGGGTTAAGTGCTGCACTTGTGACATGTGGGAGATCCTTCACATTTCCAGCATCTCAGACGACTACATCTGCAGGAAATGCATCCAATTGCAGGTCGCCAAAGATGCATGGATAGGTTGGAGCAGCAGTTGGATGCACTTAGGAGCATGAAGGTGGTGGAAAGTGTCATAGAGTTGCAGAGACATGGTGACACCCAAGGTGCAGGCAGATAAATGGGTGACCACTGGAAAGGGCAGGCACAGTACAGGGATACCCTGTGGTTGTCCCTCTCTCTAACAAGTATACCATTTTGGAGACTATTGGGGAGGCTGATCTATCAGGGATAACAGCAGCAGCAGCCAATGCAGTGGCACCATGGCTGGCTATGTTATTTAGCATCGTGGGACTAAGAACAATAGAGCAATAATTATAGATGTACTAGTTAGTCTGGGGTTACTGGGTTACGGGGATAGGGTGGAGGTGTGTGCTTAATTAGGGTGCTCCTTCCAAGGGCCGGTGCAGACTTGATGGGCCGAATGGCTTCCTTCTGCACTGTAAACTCTATGATCTATGATCTATGTAAGGCTGCATGATAGCACAGTGGTTAGCACTGTTGTTTCACAACGCCAGAGCCCTGGATTCAATTCCCTGTTTGGGTCTGTGCGGAGTCTGCACGCTCTCCCTGTGTCTATGTGGGTTTCCTCCTGGTGATCCGTTTTCCTCCCACAAATTCCAGAAGACGTGCAGGTTAGGTGAATTGGACATTCTGAATTCTCCCTCAGTGTAGCCGAACAGGCAGTGGAATGGGGTGACTTGGGGATTTTCACAGTAACTTCATTGCAGTGTTAATGTAAGCCTACTTGTGACAATAATAAAAATTATTATTACTAAAGACGAGGTCCTGCAGCAGCTGTGTAGGGAGTTAGGTAGAAAGTTAAAAAAACAGGACCTCAAGGATTGTAATCTCAGGATTACCCCCTGTGCCACGTACCAGTGAGGCTATAAATAGAAAGATAATGCAGCTCAACGCATGGCTAAACAGCTGGTGCAGGAGGGAGGGTTTTGGATATCTGGACCATTGGGATTTCTTCTAGGGAAGGTGTACAAGAAGGACGGGTTGCATCTAAACTGGAGTGGCATATTCTAGCCAGGATATTTGCTAGTGTCACACGGGAGAATTTAAACTAGTTTGGCAGAACCAAAGCAAAGGTGAATTAACTGAAGGGGAACTAGAGAGTTGGGCCAGTAAGACTCAGAGGAAGAGCAGGCAGGGTGTGGTTGCTTAGCAAAGAGAGTCTGGTGGACTGAAGTGCATTTGTTTCAATACGAGAAGTATAACAGGTAAGGCAGATGAACTTAGAGTTTGGATTAGTACTTGGAGCAATGATGCTGTTGCCATTACAGAGACTTGGTTAAGGGAAAGACAGGATTGGCAGCTTAACGTTCCAGGATACAGATATTTGAGGCAGGATAGAGGGGGATCTAAAAGGGGTGGGGGAGTGCACTGCTGGTTAAGCAGAATATCACAGCTGTACTTCAGGAGGACACCTCAGAGGGCTCATGTAGTGAGGCAATATGCGTAGAGCCCAGGAATAGGAAGGGTGTAGTCACAATGTTGGGTGTTTACTATAGGCCTCCCAATAGCCAGCGAGAGATAGAGCAACAGATATATCGGCATATTGTGGCAAGCTGGAAAAGTAACACGGTTGTTCTGGTCGGTGATTTTAACTTCCCCTGGGACTCACATAGTGCTGGGGGCATGGATGGGGCAGAGTTTGTAAGGAACATCCAGGAGGGTTTCCTGAAACAGTGTGTAGAATGTCCAAATAGTGAAGGGATCATACTGGACTTGGAATTGGGGAATGAGTCCGCACAGGTGGTCGAGTTTCATTAGTGACCACAATTCAGTCAGCTTTAAGTACTATGGTTAAAGATAAGTGTAGTCTTCATGTGAAGGTACTAATTTGGGGGAAAGCTAATTACAACAACGTTAGGCAGGAACTGAAGAATGTAGATTGGCGGCGGATGTTTGACGGCAAATCAACATCTGACATGTGGGAGGCTTTCAAATGTAAGTTGATATGAATTCAGAACCGGCACGTTCCTGGAAAGATAAAGGATCAGTATGGCAAGTTTCGGGAACCTAGGATAAAGAGAGATATTGTGAGCCTAGTTAAAAAGAAAAAGGAAACATTTGTCAAGGCTAGGAAGCTGGGAACACACAAAGCAAGTGCGAAATACAAGGAGAGTAGAAAGAAACTTTATAAAGAGTCGGTAGGCCAAAAAGTGGTCATGAAAAGTCATTGGCCAGCAGGATTAAGGAGAATCACAAGGCTTTTTATGCATATGATGGACACAGAACTGACACGGTCAAAGAAGGCAGAGAGTAGCAATGGAAGGGTGTTTTTCTGATTGGAGATCTGTGACTAGTGGTGTTCCACAGGGATCAGTGCTGGGACCTTTGCTGTTCATATAAATGATTTGGAGGAAAATGTAACTGGTCTGATTAGTAAGTTTGCGGACGACACAAAGGTTGGTGGATTTGCAGATAGCAATGAGGACTGTCCGAGGATACAGCAGGATTTAGATCGTTTGGAGACCTGGGCGGAGAGATGGCAGATGGAATTTAATCCAGACAAATGTGAGGTAATGCATTTTGGAAGGTCTAATGCGGGGAGGGAATATACAGTGAATGGTAGAACCCTCAAGAGTATTGACAGTCAGAGAGATCTAGGTGTACAGGTCCACAGGTCACTGAAAGGGGCAACACAGATGGAGAAGGTAGTCAAGAAGACATACGGCATGCTTGCCTTCATTGGCCGGGGCATTGAGTATGAAAATTGGCAAGTCATGTTGCAGCTGTATAGAACCTTAGTTTGGCCACACTTGGAGTATAGTGTTCAATTCTGGTCGCCACACTACCAGAAGGATGTGGAGGCTTTAGAGAGGGTGCAGAAGAGATTTACCAGGATGTTGCCTGGTATGGAGGGCATTAGCTAATGGCGAGGTTGAATAAACTTGGTTTGTTCTCACTGGAACGACGGAGGTTGAGGGGCGACCTGATAGAGGTCTGCAAAATTATGAGGGGCATAGACAGGGTGGGTAGTCAGAGACTTTTTCCCATGGTAGAGGGGTCCATTACTAGGTGGCATAGGTTTAAGGTAGGAGGGACAAGGTTTAAAGGAGATGTACGAAGCAGGTTTTTTACACAGAGGGTGGCGGGAGCCTGGAACTCGCTGCCGGGGAAGGTAGTGGAAGCAGATACGACAGTGACTTTTAAGGTGCGCCTTGAACAGGATGGGAACAGAGGGAAAGGGTCTGCAGAAGGGTCTTAATGCAGACGGGCAGCATGGTCGGTGCTTAGAGGGCCGAAGGGCCTATTCCTGTGCTGGAATTCTTTTTGTTCTTTGTTCTAATCAAAGAATCCTTACAGTGCTGAAGGAAGCCATTCGGCCCATCGAGTACCACCATCCCTTGGAAAGAACACCCCACCTAAGCCCATGCCCCCACTCTATCCCAATGACCCTGTAAACCCACCTATCCTTTTGTGCACTAAGGGGCACCTAACCTGCACATCTTTGGGCTGTGGGAGGAAACTGGAGCACCCGGAGGAAACCCACGCAGACACGGGGATAAAGTGCCGACTCTGTACAGGCAGTGACCCAAACCGGGAATAGAACCTGAAACACTGCAGCTGTGAGGCAGCAGTGCTAATGACTGTGCCACCGTACCACCCTGCAGCCTCTCCAGTGTCCCCGTGTGTGTGGTGTCACCCTACTCTGTCCGCTGCCCATCGGATGCACCACGGACAGGACTGGGGGTGGGGAGTCTGAGGCGCTGTGGTGTTCCAGCACCTTCCTTGTAGGGGTCATCAGTATGAGCCCCATGACCTCCTCCTCCTGAGGGATGCCGTATGGCCCCCGGGCTAATCCTCGGTATTGGAGTGTGGCTTGACTAAGCTCCGGGGGCTTCTTCCCACCTGGAGGCCTGCTCTCATCTCGACCAAAGTCTCCATGCTTGGGGACATGGAGCACAAGGACTGGGCCACCTCTATTTGGGGCTATGCTATGTCCCTCTGTCACTGGCTCCGGTCAGTTAGCGCCAGGGCAATGCCGTTGACGGCCGCAGCCATGACCTGATGTGATTGGGCCAAGCTCTGGAGTGCCGCTGCAATGCCCAGGAGGCCCTGCTACATAGCTGCCCCTGACAGGACCCGCCCACCATGAACCTCAGCCACTGCCCACACCCGGCCATGGAGGGTGATATGGGTTTTGGTATGTGGTGCAGGGTGGAGTACGAGCAAACTACTGGCATTCGGTCGCCCTCTTGCTGGGGTGTACGGGGGTGTGGGATGGGGGTTAGATAGATAGATAGAGAAATACAGCACAGGACAGGCCCTTCAGCTCACGATGTTGTGCCGAACTTTTGTCCTAGGTTAATCATAGAATTTTGGACACTAAGGGCAATTTATCATGGCCAATCCACCCAACCTGCACATCTTTGGACTCCTTTGAGTTCCTGCGGGGCATCTCACTAGTTCAGGGGTCCTTGTGGAGTTTCTCCCTATGACAGGGGTTCCTTTGGGGGTCCCTTTAATACATCGGTCCCTGGAGGGGAGTGGAGGCGGGTGTGGGGGGGCTCTATTACAGGTGTCCCTGGGGGCGGGGCGGGGCCATATTACAGGGAGCCCTGAGGGTTTCCCCTTTCACAAGGATCCCTGTGGGAGTTCCCTACCATAGGATCTGCAGTGGATGGATTCCCTATTATAGGGCTCCCAGGGGGGTCGTGTGATCTCTGACATCATGGCCATGGGCCAAGGGGGCAATGTCTTCACCTTACCCCGCGGTGAGGTCCACCATACCAAGGCCACGATGGCAGAGACCACATGATTCCCGGCTGTGGGATCAGTGAATCATGGGAGGGCAGAGCATAGGAGAACACATTCCATGCATCCCGGGATGGAGAATCCAGCCCTTCCAGTCACAGAATCATCCCTCTCCCATCACCCTCAGCCTCCTGCCTCTCAGCCAGTTTTGGATCCAATGTGTCACTTTGCCTTGGATCCCATGGCCCCTGACTTTCTTGATCAGTCTGCCACGAGGGACCTTATCAAAAGCCTTGCTAAAGTCCATATCGACCACTTCAAATGTATTATCCTCATCAACACACCTGGTTACTTCCTCAAAATATTCAATTGTATTTGTCAAGAAAGACCTTCCCTTAACAAATCCATGCTGACTATCCCTGATTAATCCGTGTCTAAAGTGCATATATATTCTGTCCCTCAGAATTCTTTCTTGGTCCCAACCTTGATTTTGGAAATCATTAACTCTGTGAGTGCCGGTTCCCGGGATGTCTGAACAGCCCAGGGCAGCTATTTCACTATTTATTCCAGTTCACACACTCAGGATTGACAACCTTCCCTGCCTGCGTTAGACAGATTTTTGACAGTAAAGAGAGTAAAGGATTTTCAACCCAAAAATACAGGCATTAAATAATTTCCACTGGTACAAACATTACAGAATGCAGTAAACTCTGAAGGGCAGCACGGTAGCACAGTGGTTAGCATTGTTGCTTTATAGCGCAAGGGACCCAGGTTCAATTCCCGCTTGGGTCACTGTCTGTGTGGAATCTGAACGTTGTCCTTGTGTCTGTGTGGGTTTCCTCCAGATGCTCCCGTTTCCTCCCACAAGTCCGGAAAGATGTGCTTGTTAGGTAATTTGGACATTCTGAATTCTCCCTCAGTGTACCTGAACAGGCGCCGGAGTGTGGCAACTGGGGGCTTTTCACAGTAACTTCATTACAGTGTTATTGTAAGCCCACTAGTGACACTGATAGAGATAATAATAGAGATTGTTGTTGTTAGAACTATACTGACCTTGTCCTTAATGATTTCTATGGGTTTAAGGCAGTCAGTTTCTCCACAGATGTCGAGCGCTTCTTCTACCGCTTTCTCTGCAGCGAGTTGGTTCCAGAAGAGGACAGACACGGTTAAGAAGATTCTCAGCATCTTGGTGTCGGCTCAGATCACTGGTGAATCCACTGAATGACTCTCAGCACCTTCAGCTCGATCTGCAGTTTGAGCAGAGAGCTCAGAGATTTTTATACTGTTTTATGGAGATGATTTTGAATAAAGTTTAGCTACAGGAACATCATGTGTTGAAGAAATGCTAATTAACTATGGAAATGTTTTTTTTGAATTTAGAAATCATTAACTCTGTGAGTGCTGGTTGCTGGGCAATCTGAACAGCCCGGGCAGCCATTCCACTACTGATTCCAGTTCACACACTCAGGATTGACCTCCCTGCCTGAGGTTGAGAGGTTTGGTGGGAAAGGGAGTCGCGGGTGATGGGGACAGGGAGGAAAGTGGAGTTAAGGCCACAATCAGCTCAGTCATGATCTAATCGAATGATGGAGCAGGTTTGAGAGGCTGATTGATCTATTCCAGCTCCAATCTTTTTTTCATTTGTTCTTGGCTGTGGCTGTCGCTGGCTGGGCCAGCATTTGTTACCCATCACTAATTGCCTTTGAGCTGAGTGGTTGCTGGGTCACGATTGCTAGTTCACTGCAGGGCAGTTAAGACTCAATGACATAGCTGTCTGGAGTCACATGTAGGCCAAACCGGGTAAGGACGGCCGATTTCCTTTCCTGAAAGACATTAGTAAACCGAATGGATTTTAAGACAATTGTTTCATGGTTATCATTCGACTTTTGATTCCAGATTTTTTTATTGAATTCAAATTTGACCCTCTGTCAGGGTGGGATTCGAACCCAGGACCCCAGAGCATTACCCTGGGTCTCTGTAATACTAGTCCAGTGATAACACCACTACGCCACCTCCTCCCCATCTCCTATGATTGTATGACACCTGATGTTGTAATGCATCATCCTCTTTTTTTAACAGTGAGAATCCATTCCCAGCCATTTGAAAAACAAAAGACTGGTAAAGGCGAGAAGACATTGTTTAATTTACTCCACAAGATAAACCTGTTAATGGGCTACCTGTTAATAGGAGCAATGACCATACATAGAATCCCTACAGTGCAGAAGAAGGCCAGTCGGCCCATTGAATCTCTACGAACCCTTTGAAAGAGCAGTCTACCTAGGCCCTTGGCCTACTCTTCCACCTCAATCCCATAACCTCACCTAACCTTTGGACACAAAGGGACAATTTAACATGACCAATCCACCTAACCTGTACATCTTTGGACTGTGGAAGAAACCAGAGCGCCCAGAGGAAACCCACGTAGAGAAAGGGAGAATGTGCAAACTCCACACTGATAGTCACCCAAGGCTGGAATTGAACCCGGTCCCTAGCGCTTTGAGGCAGCAGTGCTAACCACTGTGCCGCCCCAGGTTGGTTCTCCACTGAATGTAGAGCTGCTTGTACAATGCACAGCACAGTTGGCACCATCTCTTATACAGTCCATTCCCATTGGATTTCAGAGGACAGGAGACAGAATAATTTAAACCTGGAACATAATTGTTCAGGATGATAAAAGTACCAACATTTTAATAAAGGTGAATACACTGAGCAGAATTTTACATTCCCCACAATGCAGGTTCTGAGGTGGGAAGAGTGGGAAGCATAAAAGTGAGAGGATGAGAGTCCCCTCTCGGAAACCTACCTGCCCAAACCCAGACACAACTGCACGTTTGGGTGGGAAACCGACACATTCACCTATTAAGACACTTACTGGTTATTTAAGGGCTCTTTCCTGCCCAGCCTCAGTTTCTAGGAAGGTGCGTGTGGGTATGGGGAGAGTGTGAAACAACAAGAAAAACTGTTCCCCATTTCGGACAGGAAGGGAGGGTAATGCTTCAACCTGAAGGCCCCCTCCTGGGTCCTTGGAGCTCCAGGCCTCCGTCCCCCAAGTGGCATACACACCGATGCCATTATTGCCCCCCTCCTAACTGCCCAGGGTGCCCCCTCCCACCCCCGGGACCAGTCCAGTCATTGTGACAATTCCACTATGCCACCACTTCCCCTTATTGAAGTCCCATATTGCTATTTGTTGAGTGATGTTGGTCAGGTGTAGATATAGTCTCAATGCCACTGGACTTGGCGTGAGAGGCATTGTGGAATTTTGAATTAATGTCGAGCAGTCGCATGACTTCCTCCATCACTTGGCCAGTGAACTCCTTGAACATAACTTCCTGCATTACTTGGCAAGTGAACTTCTTGAACATAACTTCCTCCATCACTTGGCAAGTGAACTCCTTGAACATAACTTCCTGCATCACTTGGCCAGTGAGCTCCTTGAACATAACTTCCTCCATCACTTGGCCAGTGAGCTCCTTGAACATAACTTCCTGCATCACTTGGCCAGTGAGCTCCTTGAACATAACTTCCTTCATCACTTGGCCAGTGAGCTCCTTGAACATAACTTCCTCCATCACTTGGCCAGTGAGCTCCTTGAACATAACTTCCTGCATCACTTGGCCAGTGAGCTCCTTGAACATGACTTTCTCCATCACTTGGCCAGTGAGCTCCTTGAACATAACTTCCTGCATCACTTGGCCAGTGAGCTCCTTGAACATGACTTTCTCCATCACTTGGCCAGTGAGCTCCTTGAACATGACTTTCTCCATCACTTGGCCAGTAAAGTCCTTGAACATGACTTCCTCCATCACTTGGCCAGTGAAGTCCTTGAACATGACTTCCTCCATCACTTGGTCAGTGAAGTCCTTGAACATGACTTTCTCCATCACTTGGCTAGTAAAGTCCTTGAACATGACTTCCTGCATCACTTGGTCTGACTCCATAATCCGGGACAGGCCCCATCGGGTAAAAACCTGCTGGACCAGGAGTAATTTACCTGTATTTTTTTCGAGTGGGAAAATATCTACCCATTTGGCGAAGGTATCTATGATAACCACAATGTATTTAAATCTGCCCAGATGGGTGGGCAGAAACCGAAAATAGTCAATTTGGAGATTTGTCCAGGGGCCCTCGACTTGTCGAGTATGCCTCAGCTCACCATTTGGGTCTATTTATGTGGGTCATTGTTGAAGGAGGTGTCCAGAGACCTCTCAAAACTGAATAGCTAGGATAATATTAGAATAGTTCTACATAAGTTAGTTTATTAAGGATTGAGATTAATCATAGAAACTATACCCAGTAATTATTATTAACCATGAAACCTGTATTTTTAGGACATAGTAGTAGTAAGCATTTAAACTCTTGCTACAAGCCTTGGCCACGATGCATGATGGAATTTAAGCCAGCTAACGTGTTCATGTTTTGAGGCAAATGGGATTGTGTGGTCAGTAAATTAAAGTCAACTCAGTAAACAGATCTTATCGGTGCCCCCAATATCCTGTCTCAAAGAATTCATGGAGTAAAGAGGAAACCAGCTTTGGCATCCTGCCCCTGGATGAATAATGAGGTGGACAGGAACTGACTGTGACATGTAGGATGGGAATGTCAGAGAAACAACTTTAGAATGGACACAAGATCCTGGTAAACAACAAGTGACCGGATGGGGGTTAAATCATGAGCTGATCACGTGATCATTTTGCTAAAAGTAAATTTTAGTGAATAATATGGAAGTGATAGCTCCAAAGATTGGATCAAGCCCAACTGGGGTGGGCTATTGATTTTTGGAAAATCCTATAATTGGTGTGTTTTTATCAGTGTTAGCCAGATTGATCTTAGCATTTATCCAGATCTCTCTCTCATGTGCATAAAACCAAGCTTGGAATGATAAATCCGTCTTAACCAGGTTGATGTGTGTCTGCTGAGCTGTGTATTAAGCTAAGCCAGAACTATGAGGGAGGAGCTGGCTCAATACTCAGGCCTTGGAAACGCTCCTACAATTTTTGGCACTCTGAGCAGGGTTGTCAACAGGATTCCTGCAGAATGATGCGTCTCCTATGCGGGTGAGTGTATTTTAAGTTACCACCCGGTAGAGAGAGGAGTTGCGTTTCAGTCGGCTGGATCCACAAGTTCTGCAACCCGAACAAGGGGTGAAAGTTGCGAGTCGGTAGCGCAGACACATGCAACACAGAGAACGTGCTAATGTTGGGTGGGCAAAGATGGACTGTTGTACCACGTCAATGAGGAGTGCAGGATGAGCCGCCACCTGTTAAAAATACTTGAAAGGGTAGGGCTCGTCGACGATTTGATGGAGCCCAAAACAGGGTATTCCAGAGGGGACCCGATGGCAGTATGATACAAACCATTTTTATTGAGCATAAGAAGTTATTCAAAAAGATGGTTGAGAGAGGATATGATTCAGAAGTGCCTGAGACCGAGCAGAAGGCTTGGTGGGCAGGGCAGTTTAAAGCAATTGCAGCTGACATGCTTGCTGCTATGATGACAAACAGTGTCAGAACAGTAAGCCATGGAGGTAGGCTCAGACTAAGTGACAAGTCAGACAAAGCTGCTGTCTAGATGTACAGCAAGATTTAAAACCCCACTGCTTGGGGTAGTTGTGGAGAAAAGTGAACGGATAAGGTTTCTTTCAAACTTGGCGAAATAACAGAATTTGAATTGGTTTGAAGGACAAATGTAAATGAATTGGAGCACAAAGGTTAACTATTTCAGCATGCTATTGATTGTTTTTTAAATTGCATTTAAACATGTGTGTAAGTTACTTGATACAGATTAAATTGTGGATTTATGGAAATTCAATAACATCAGATAAAAGTAGAAATTTTAAGCATGGTCAATAGGTATTTAGAAAAAATGTGAAAATTCTATTGTGCTATCCCATCACCCCCATTAGGGAACAAAGGTTTTGTAGCTCATAATGTGTTTGAGTGAAATGCCTTTAAGATTTGAATTTACTAAAGGATACATGAGATCAGGTGTTGAGGATTGGCTTTAATGAAAAGAAAAAGATAAATGAATCAAATAAATAATAAAAAAGAGTAGTGAACCTTCTTTATTATTTTAGCCAAAAGAGTGTCAGCTTGCAGTGCAGCAAGAGGCGGCTGATGATTATCCGTGAACTTTACGAACAAAGTAAGAAGTCTTACAACACCAGGTTAAAGTCCAACAGTTTTGTTTCAAACACTAGCTTTCGGAGCACTGCTCCTTCCTCAGGTGAATGGAGAGGTTCACCTGAGGAAGGAGCAGTGCTCCGAAAGTTAGTGTTTGAAACAAAACTGTTGGACTTTAACCTGGTGTTGTAAGGCTTTTTACTGTGCTCAACCCAGTCCAACACCGGCATCTCCACATCATGGCTTTACGAACAAAAGTATTGTGTTTAGTTTGTTTTGGGGAGATTCATAATGTTATCATTAAGGTTTATCTTTTTAGGGAATTAACCTTGAGTTTTTTAAAATTACAAATGGCAGAAGTATAGAGAAGAAAATGCAAGGACATTTATGTAATTCACGTTGGTTATTTTTGTTTCAAAACACTTGCTGTCTGAAGTTACGATTTTTGAAGTTTAATCATTTCGTCCAAACAGTTGACAAAAACCTGCAGTCATCTTTTCTGGCCAGAGGCATGGGGATATTTTCGAACAACATACGGGAATTTTAATCCGGATACAAATTCACAAATGTAAGAATGAGACCATTTTAATTTAATAGGATTGATTGGAGTTTGGGATATCTAAAATGATTATGGCTGATCCTGTGTTGGATTGATTTTGTGTTAAAACTTTGGGTCAGGTTGAAAAATAATTATTCCTGACACAAGTGATACAACTAGGAAGAAAATAAACTAATTTTGAGGGGGGGGGGGGGGGAATGTGTGGAAACTAGAGATTAATGAAGGTCCCTCTTTGTGTTTCTGGTCAAACAAAGGAGGGTGGTGACGTAATGACGTCCAGTTGAAAATTTTTACCTCACCTCTTTTCACACAGCAGAGAATTAACCCTTACCTTTTAACAGCTGAAGATGCTTTTTTTTTAACAGGAATTGAGAATTTAAACTTTGAATTGTCAGATATGTCCAGACTAATTAACCCATTTTGCCCCAAGCAGAATGGATCTTTTGTGTCTTACTTTCTAAGTAACTAAGTGGAACAAGATTTGCAAAGGGAGGGGGGGGGGGGGGGGGGGGGGGGGAGGGGAAGGTCAAGCAAAGACAAGATGAACTTGGGGGAGGAGGAGACGCAGGCTTTTTGCAATCAAAAACAAGCAAAGGTGGAGGCGCCCACCCTGGGGTTGCTGGAGCTCAGTGAGCCATTCCACATCTTCTTCCAAGAGGATAGTGGAATGCAGGCTGCTGTAGTAGCCCAGAGGCATAAGGATAAATTAAGACCTGTAGGATATTACTCCTCCCAGATGGATGCAGTAGCCACAGGCATGCACCGATGTGTACGGGACTTGGCGGCGCTTCATGGTCAATAAATGCATCAGAACCCATCACCCTGATAGGTAGGATAATCTTCCATAGCCCTCATACTATTGTTCAAATCTTAGAGGCTGGAATACAGAAGGGTATCTTGGATAGTAGACGCTCAAAGTGGGAAGCCAATATTTTACCTGGGGGCAGACATGTGGAAATCTGTAAAGACAAATCCCTTTTATTGTTAACAATACAAGGAACGGAGCATGAATGCATTGTAGAAGTAGGGGAGGACACTAGTGGAGGCTTGGCAGAAGAGCCACTAGTGGGAGAGGGAGTGAGCGACTTTCCTGTGGATGGAGCAAGTAAGTATATAAGAGGGGAGCCCTATACGGCATGGGCTGTAGTGTATAGTGAAGGTGAGTTGATTGCAGGAGAACAGATCCCCGGGAACCACTCAGCACAGATAGCTGAATTAATAGCTGTGTTGTTCCTCGTGTCTTAATAAAGCTCGCAGTCTCAAGTGTGGAGAAGATGCTTTATTGTGGGTTCGTTCAGTTTCCAGAGCTCGACCTAGAACTACCTTCCAGTGCTAACTACCAGCTTTGCTTGCTGTGTGTCCTGCTTACCAGCCCGCCTGCTGTGAAGAGTGTGTCCTCACTTCCTGTCCTGATCTATTTATATGGCTCTCCCGTGCTCCCTCTAGTGGTCGCTCAGTTGTGTTGCATCTGGTTAACTTGTGATCACCACATCCCCCTTTTTCTCTTAACATATTTTCTGAACTCGTTAAAGAAAATTGTACATCCTGTCCCAGTGTATTTATAGCTCTCCCGCTCGTGTTTGCTCTGTTGTTTTTGTATCTGGTCAATCTACGATCACCACATCCCCCTCTTTCTCATTACATAGTTTCTGTACATCATTAAGGAAAATTATACAAAACAGTAACTTATGATATGCGTATCTATACAAGTGATGATGCTATTGCTTTAGTTAACAAAGCCAATGTATTTATATGTCCAAACTTAATAAACACATTTATGAGTCCAAACTTGATGAATTTGTTCAGAGCTTTTTTTTTTTCTTTTTGTTGTTGATGACGTGGTGATATTGATATTGCAAGTCCGCTGTGAATGTTGTTGGTGTTCCTTGTTATCTTAAGTACCCAATGCGTCATCCCGAGGTGTTTGCATGGTCACATCACTGATGTTGACTGGCATGGACTATTTTTTTTGTGCTTGTGGTGTTGATTTATTGTCTCATCCGCCTTGGATGCTGGTGTGCTTGCTTGTTCTGGAGCAGACGTGAGTTTGTGCGATTCGTTGTCATCCCATGACATGTTTGTAGTCTTGTTATCGTTTTGCAGTGTGCTGTGGCATCGTCCATCATGTGCCAAGTAGTGCCATTGTGTACAAGTCGTTGTTTCATTGCTGTTGTTTCTGTCATTCCTGTTTTTGTTGTTTCCGTTGCCGTACTTGTCGCTGTTTTTGTCGTTTCCGTCTTTGTTGTTGTCGCTATCTTTGCTCCTGACTTTGTTGTGTTTGTTGCCATTCTTGTTGTTTCTGCCTCTGTCGTTGTCGCTATCTTTGTGCCTGACGTTGTTGTTTGTCTTGTTGCGCTTCATGTTGCTTTTATTCTTGCTGTTGTCGTTCTCGTTTCTGCTGTGCTTCTTGCTATCGTTGTTTGTCTTGTCGCGCTTCATGTTGCTTTTCTTCTTGCTGTTGTCGTTCTCGTTTCTGCTGTGCTTCTTGCTATTGTTGTTTGTCTTGTCGCGCTTCATGTTGCTTTTCTTCTTGCTGTTGTCGTTCTCGTTTCTGCTGTGCTTCTTGCTATTGTTGTTGGTCTTGTCGCGCTTCATGTTGTTTTTGTTCTTGCTGTGTTTCTTTTGACTTTTGTTTTTCTTGTTATACTCTGTGAGTGTCCCGAGTGGATAATTTGAGTCATTGAGCATTCCGTCTTGCGAGTGGTGCGAATGATCTGATGTTGCATCGGTGCAGGTGACATCAATCAGTTGTGGAGAATTGGATTCCGCATCTTTGCTTTCTTGGTGCTCGTCTTCCGGAGTCAAAGTCTTCTTGATTACATTTGACGCGGTGTCTGTGGACTCTCGGCGCTCCTCTTCTGGAGTCCAAATCTGCATGATTTCAGCTGACGTGGTTTCTCTAGACTCTTGGTGCTCCGCTTCTGGAGTTAAAATCTTCATGATTTCTGTTGATGTTATCTCACTGGACTCCAGGTGCTCCTCTTCTGGAGTCAAAATCTGCATGGTGTCTTTTTGTTTGATGTCTCTGGACTCCAGGTGCTCCTCTTCTGGAGTCAGAATCTGCATGGTTTCTTTCGGCATTGTCTCTGTGGACTCCAGGTGCTCCTCTTCTGGAGTCAAAATCTGCATGTTTTCTTTTGGCGTTGTCTCTCTGGGCTACAGGTGCTCCTCTTCTGGAGTCAAAATCTGCATGTTTTCTTTCGGCATCGTCTCTCTGGACTGTTGGGTGGCCCGACTCTGTGCTTCTGTACAGACAAGCTGAGAACTGTCAGTCTCACTGTGATCCTGTATGTCGAGTGCGAGCACCTTGTCACTGTTTTCGCTCTGTGCTTCGGTACAGACAAGCTGAGAACTGTCAGTCTCACTGTGATCCTGTACGTTGAGTGTGATCACCTTGTCACTGTCTTCGCATGCAGTGGGCAGAGGTGCATTGTCTTCTTCTTGTTCCTGTGAGCGTGTTGGACTTTCATAGTCCGCTCTTTCTTCTTGTTCCTGTGAGCGTGTTGGACTTTCATAGTCTGCTTTTTTTTCTTGTTCCTGTGAGCGTGTTGGACTTTCATAGTCCGCTCTTTCTTCTTGTTCCTGTGAGCTTGGTAGACTTTCATAGTCTGCTTGCGGTTGCTCAGGTACAGCGGGTTTACCTTCATGGTCTTGTTCATGCTTGGTGTCCGCCCGGGAGTGTTTGCTTGCATCCCTGTTGGCGTCTTTCATCACTCGCACTGTGGAGCCTGTCATCGCTCGCTCCGTGGAGTCTTCCTGTGCTCTCTGTGTGGCGTCGTCTTCGTCTTGGGTATTGCTGTCATCCAATGTATCGACGAGCTGCCATGGCACCATGGTGTTGGATTCATCCACCATGAGTAGAGTCGTGTTGAGCTTTGCAACGGTGTCGCTGATGCTGTGATCAGCATGTCCAAATAACTCCTCCATGTCTGAGTAGTATTCTTTGAAACCCATTTCATCTTCGTTGGCTTCTTCTACCACGAGTTGATTCGTGTTGAACTTTGCGACCGTGTCGCTGATGCTGTGATAAGCATATCCGACTGACTCAGCTGTGTCTGAGTAGTATTCTCCGAAAACCAAATCATCCTGGTTGGATTCTTCTACCACGAGTTGATTCGTGTTGAACTTTGCGACCGTGTCGCTGATGCTGTGATAAGCATATCCGACTGACTCAGCCATGTCTGAGTAGTATTCTTTGAAAACCAAATCATCTTGGTTGGATTCATCTACCACGAGTTGGTTCGTGTTGTGCTTTGCGACCGTGTCGCTGATGCTGTGATAAGCATATCCGACTGACTCAGTCAGGTCTGAGAGGTAATCGTCGAAAAACAAATCATCTTTTGTTGTTTCGGAATTCTTTTTGTTCGCTTCACTGTGTGTGGTGAAGGCAGCTTTTTCCAAGGTTTTGTGCAAGTTGTTTTTCACTGTTGGTTTAAGTTCAGGCGTTTTTCTGTGTTCTGAGGCAAGAAAATTTGGTTTTACCACTTTAAGTGTCTTGGTTTCAATTTTCGGGCATTTCCCTTTTAAGTGGGCGTGGTCAGGATTCTCAGACGTCATGACGTCACGCGTTGGCATGACTTGCGCATGCGCAAATCGGCTTTCTTGCCTTGTGCGGTTCGGTGTCCATCGCGCATGCGCGGCTTGCGCATGCGCATGACGGTCCGCGACGAAGACTTTTTTTGATTGCGCATGCGCGGCTTGCGCATGCGCATAACGATCGGCGCCGCGATCTTTTGTAAACTGCGCATGCGCGACTTCCGGTTCCGGCGCATGCCCGACTTCCGGTTCCGGCGCATGCGCGACTTCCGGTTCCGGCGCATGCGCAGACGCGATTTGTAGTTCTTTGCTTACCAGAGACTGCAAAATGTGCTCCGACGCCATTTTATCGCGGATTTCAGCGTTTTTTCTTTCTAAAAGTTGTAAGTTACCTTTTCTTTCCGATCTGGACTGGATTTCAGCGTTTTGGCTTTGTGAGAAATTCTTTTTATTTCTTCTTTTTGATCTGTACTTTTCATTCGCGATTTCTTGCTCTTTTCGTGATTTTTTAAGTTTTGCATCACTCAGTCTCTGCAGTTTGGACTCTGAGTATGTCTTGCTGTTCAAATTTCTCACAGTACTCTTCAAATTTGTTTAGTAACGTTTGTAAGCTGTTTTTGTCTTCACCTTTTGAGTATTTAAATCCATTATAAACTTTCCTAGCTTCATGTCCTTCGATGAGGATTGCTATTTTAATTTCGTCTGAGGCTGCTGCTGCATCATATGCTATGATACCGAAATCGAACATTTGTTTAAACCTTTCCCAGACACTTCTTACTTTTCCAGTCGTGTCCAGGTGAAGTGGGTATCCAAGGCACATCCTCTCATCAGCAATGTCTTCCCAAGTCGAATGTCCAGCAGGAGATCTCCATGCCATTCTTGGTTGAGATTTCCATGCCATTTTTTTTTGTTTTCTGTATCTGCAGCTGAGTTGTCCTGTTATAAGCGTCTGAAATCACTCCTGGGTACCATGTGTTGTTCCTCGTGTCTTAATAAAGCTCGCAGTCTCAAGTGTGGAGAAGATGCTTTATTGTGGGTTCGTTCAGTTTCCAGAGCTCGACCTAGAACTACCTTCCAGTGCTAACTACCAGCTTTGCTTGCTGTGTGTCCTGCTTACCAGCCCGCCTGCTGTGAAGAGTGTGTCCTCACTTCCTGTCCTGATCTATTTATATGGCTCTCCCGTGCTCCCTCTAGTGGTCGCTCAGTTGTGTTGCATCTGGTTAACTTGTGATCACCACAATAGCTTTAACAAGGACCCTAGAATGGGGCAAGGGAAAGCGAATCAATGTGAACACTGACAGTCGGGACACTCCTGGCATAGTCCATCATTATATGATAGCTTGGAGTAGGCGGGGGTTTGTGACCTCCAGTGGAGGATACATACAGCATGAGAATTTAATCAAGGACTTGATCCTGGCCGCCCGACAGCCCTTAGAAGCAGCCGTGATTAAGGTCCAGGCCCATTGGAGAATTGAGAATTCTGCGCAGTAAGGTAACAGTTGGGCCGGTCAGGCAGCGGAAGACCTATTAGAGCAGGAATGGGTGGGGATGCAAACTCCAGGAATAGCAGCCGTGAAGGCCACAGGCAATGCTGATATTGATATACGGCAGGTGCAAGAACGAACACTAGTGGAGGAAAAGGAGGGGTGGAGAAAGAACCGGGGATGGATAGGCCATGATGGAATATGGAGGAGAGAGGGAACGATAATAGCCCCCCAAGGCCGTGCAACAATCCCTGTTAGACATATATCATGGACAAGCGCACACAGGGAGAGACAATATGATCAAACTATTGAAGGAATGTTGGTGGTGGAAGGGCAGGGATGTGACCAAATTCTGCCAGCGATGCAAACAGTGAGCCCTGGTGGAACCAGGCTGTCCCTGCAGGATAAAAATGGGAAGTCAGCCCCGGCCCAAGGGACCATGGGAAAATTTGCAACTAGATTTTACTGGGCCTTTGCCTTGAGTACAGGGTAGAACATACTGTTTGGTGATTGTAGTGGATAGAAGCATTCCGGTGTAAGGAAGCCACCTCATGGCTTTGATATTGGCGAATTAGATAATATCAAGGTGGGGGTACACCTCCAACTGGATTATGACAAAGGGGCCCATTCCACAGGAAGAGTCATGAAGGAGGCTTGTAAGGTAAGATTCCACATCCCATACCATCCTCAAAGCTCGGGAATCGGAGAGCGGATGAACCGGACCTTAAAAAAACAGTCTGGCCAAAGCTATATTGCAGGAAGGGAATAATTGGGTCCGGGCCCTGCCGGCAATATTGTTGTGATAACGAGCCACCCCTGGCCAGGGAACGGGTCTATCCCCTTTTGAGTTAATGACAGGAAGAGCAATGCGCCTCCCGTAGGAGGTGATAACTGGAGGGGCGGAACTTGAGATAAGCAAAGGCACTGTGCTCCAATGCATGCACGATCTGGTGAACCGCCTGCATGCCCTTAAGGGTCAGGTAATTGCACAGCAACAGCAGAGAGATTGGACCAAACTGACTGGAAAGGATACCCCAAAACTACCAACACCAGGGGATAGGGTAATGGTCAAACTCACGACTGGTAAAAAGGGACCAGGGGTTCGATGGGAGGGAACCTTTGCAGTAATCATTGCTGAACAAACATGTGCCCTAATAGACGAGAAACCCCAGTCTGCAGTGGCAGCTCTGGACGCAGTTGAAACCATATCCTGATGAGTAGTCCCATAATCACAAGGTTTGAGAGCTCCCTCCGGTGGGTCGGCGAACCCAAGGAGCGGGGGGTAGGGGGGTAGCCATGGCATTGGCAGCTGCGGCACTTGTAATAGGAATCAGAATTTTTGATGGGCCACCAGAGTGGCTCAGGATATTGGACAAAGGCACAGAGAGGATGTATACGAGGAAGAAGTGGAGATGATGCGAATGGTATAATACTAATTGAGCGCCGGAAGGCATTGTTTATACCCACAGGATTCTATCGCTAGCACACATTGGGATCCCACATAATCTCTGGTTGCAACCATCAACATCGACCGTCTCACCATGGAAGGAGCCGGACATTGCTGAAAATAAAACCAATGATGGCATGTATATGAATGTCATGTAGGTGCGGCGGGATGCTGTAAATATTATGAGACGTGCAAAAGAGTGGTATAGGTTTTTATTATGATGGGACTCATATTATTAAACGGGACTCTATACGTTCCTGCAGGGCAGCTTGTACAAATTACTTGCAATTCCGAAATACCCGGACCCTATATCATTGGGAACCCAGGATCAAGGGAATTGCAGGTGATACACAGGCAAGATGATATTGTTTTTTTAAAATGACCGATCAAAAATGCCCTCGATGGCCCGAATCGCCCTATTGTGAAATATAAAGTTATAGGGGACCATGTGGAGACTCACTGTATAGATCCCTGCCAGGCACCTAACCGTACTAAAGATCATGAGATGGTATGTGATAGATTAACAGTTTCGTATCAGGTAAGTGCGGTCAGCAGCCAGTCGGCACAGGAGCCCGAGAATCGGGTGAGATGTTGTCAGAAGCAAGGACCCCACTGGATAAGGGTGGAGGCCAGGCAGAAGCCTACTACCACCACCGCTGTAACACCAGCGAGCTCCGGCTCGGTTACAACCACAAGCCCAAGGACAGCCCCCAGGCCCGAATGTGATGAGCATATCAGCAGTCACACTGTGGGAAAGGGGTTAGTCCTGACCCCCACTGATGAATCAATGACATTAGTACCTGGATATGAACATGTAAAAGTTATGATTAATCGCGCCAGCCTACACTTACCAGCCCATTGCTATGGTCAGGGATTATTTGTAGCCCTGGAGAGGGAGATTTTGGATGGGAGTGGATTGAAAACACATAAGAGCCAACAGTGCGAGATAATGGAATTATATTGGAGGACATGGGGCAGGAGTTTCACCTGTCAGCGCCCTTCAAATTGCAGAGATGAGTGAAGAGATTGAGGTTATGAAAGGGCAAAAGAGAGCTGCAGTTAAGGACATATACCAGGATGCCAGAACGGCTGCAGATCTTAGCCAGCAAGTCAATCAGCTCATGTGGAAGGAACTTAAACAGTTGCAGCCAGACCAGACCACAATTAATGAGATAATTGATAGACAGAGTGCTATCTCGCAGGAAGTGCACGGAGTGCAGGTATGTAATAGGTATGCAACACACTTATTACAAAGCCTTCAGGCCAACCTACCCCAGCTGGATGCACACCGAGTACCTGATTGGGTGAGCAATGATCAATTGAAGGCTTGGATAAAAACGACCCATCAAGCTCCTGAACACCTGAGGGAGTTGACATTGACCAGCCACGTTTCCATTGCCAATGACAACCACATCCTCCTAGTGGGAATGTTGTTGCATATTCCCAGGGCAGGGGAGAACAGTACTCATCAACCTCTTCAGATGAACAACTTGGGACACGAAGGGAATGGTGTGTTAGTTAAACTAAAAGATGCCCCTGAACATGCAATCCAAAAGGCAGATAGGATATATTCTATCAACCTCCGGGTATGCAAAGGAGGGGAAAATAACTAATTATGCCTAGAGAAAGTCATTAGTATGGAAGATTACTACGGGTACACTACATATGAGACCTGCACATTAGCCGTCGAAGTAAACAACCAGACTGTGTTCAATATTGCTCAGTACTTGACCAATTGCTACATTGTGACGTTGTATAACAACTCCACCAAACGAGGCATTGTGTGTGAATTGCCTGGGCATAATGTTGTTCTAACCAATTTATCTGAGTCTATTACCATTGGCCGTCATGAACTTACTCCATACAGGAATGTGTCCATCGTGGATGCAGATGACCTTGAGCGAACTGACGATGACCAACGGATTCACTGATACACCCAGAAGCGACTTCCATGGCCGACTGGGAAGGATTTAAGAAGGAGCCAACACAGATTGACCACCTTTGGAACAAGGAGCAGTGGGAGCTCATTATTCCTCACGCTGGGAAGACTGAGGAACTGTTTAAATCACAAAACTTTTTCTCTGAAATATGGAATTGGAGAATGAACACCAATATCCACAGATACGCATTATATCGCATGTTGTTATAATTCAGCAGCTGTTTATATTGCCCGTCTATTAGGTTAGAGCAACTCATCAGTGGAACAAACTGAACTGGACAAAGTTGGAAAGGATATATTCCATTTTAAAAGGACATGCGTACAGGAATACAGAATGCTTGTCTACAGCCAGACAGCAGAAGATACATCCTGAAGACTCATCTCAGGGCCAACAGAAAATTATACGGGAAGATTAAATGGCCCAAACTCACTCCAAGAGAAACAGTGGAATGTAAATCAGTTCTGCCCTGACCAGACAAAATCACATTACCTTCATGGGAAAATGATTAAAGTTGTCCCTAGCATCCACTTGAACCATTGTCAAGAGATCAGCAGTATCCAGAGATACTATGGAATCTTTATAGGGACACTGATCAAATTAATTTCATTGTGTCAGCAATCAGCAGGCCTTTGTCCTGAAACTTCCCTGCAGGAGGGGTCAGTCAGCTCCCTTCAGGTCTTTGCTTTAAAAATAAGGGACTCAGGAACTCTCGCTCTCTGTCCTGCTTGGCGCACACTTCACTTGCTGCGAGCAGACCACGAAGACCGGAGGGACACCAGGCTCACGGCCCAGCAGCCACACGGACCAGCCAGTTTCGAGGAATAGCCAGAGACATCCGTGTCAGTTTAACTATTTCTCCTGAGAACGTTGACTATACTCCCTCAGCCCCCAGGAATTCCCAATCAGTGTAGATTGTTGAGGTTGGAGTGGCTGAGTGGATATCTATGTATCTATGTTTGCGGGCGTTAAAGTCAATTTGTGTAAAAGTAAGAATTTTTGATGAGCCTTTTAATCTCTTGCTTCATAGATAGTATTTTATAACCAGTGTTTTTGTGTTATTGTCTGAGTTGTGGAGGACCTAATTCTCGTGAATAAATTATTTAATTTTAAATCTACCATTGTTGTCGTCTCACCTTTCTTTCACTGTCCGCTCTGGTTGAGTCACAATAATTGCCACAACATAATTCCGTAGTTGAAGATCCCAAAGGAATCTGAGTGCTTTGAACACACTGACTCACAAGAAGCTACTGGTTAGGAATAAAGAGGTCCCTCTTCCTCTCTGTCTTGTGAAGTTGCACTAGTGGGGCACTTCCAGGTGACATTTCGCCATCAACAGGAGAGAGACTCACAAAGGCGTAGGTGGCAGTCTAGAATAATCCCACTGGTTAAGTATAAACAGTGAAACATGTTCCCTCTCTCTTCGAAACTGTCCCAATGCAACACTTCTGAGTTGTGGTTTCAACACCTTCAGGAGAGAGACACCCACTGTTATCTGTGACACCCGATACCAGCCTATTGTGGAGTAAAGGAAACCTTTTTGTTTACAGTCTTTTTCATTGCACCCTGTTGCCTCAGACGACACATTAGGAAATGGCGGAAAGACAGTCGCCCACTAGCCCTTACCTGTTGATCGTCCCACACCCTAGGCCTGAATTCAACAAATTCAGTATGTCTATTTATTGGCCTATTCTTGGGCTGGGCAATGGCTAAAAGGGGGATGGGTGGGACTGAAGGGGGTATCCAGAAATGAGACCTCTTAAAATTGAATACCTAGGATAACTCTAGACTGGTTCTACATTAGTTAGTTTATTAAGGATTGAGATTTTTGGGAAATCCTATAATTGGTGTGTTTTTATCAGTGTTAGCCAGATTGATCTTGACATTTATCCAGATCTCTCTTGTATGTACATAAAACCAAGCTTGGAATAATAAAGCCGTCTTCATAGAATCATAGAATTTACAGTGCAGAAGGAGGCTATTCAGCCCATCGAGTCTGCACCGGCCCTTGGAAAGAGCACCCTACTCAAGACCACGTATTTACCCTATCCCTCTGACCCCCACTTCTCCTTTTTTGGTCACTAAGGGCAATTTAGCATGGCCACTCCACCTAACCCACACATCTTTTGACTGTGGGAGGAAACCAGAGCACCCAGAGATAACCCACGCAGACATGGGGAGAACGTGCAGACAGTGACCCAGCCAGGAATCGAATCTGGGTCCCAGGAGCTGTGAAGCAATTGTGATAACCACTATGCTATCGTGCTGCCCGGTCTTAACCAGGTTGATGTTTCTGCTGAGCCGTGCATTAGCTAAGCTATATCTATGAAGGAGGAACCCCACAAAAAAGCTGGCTCAATACTCAGGCCTTGGAAACGCTCCTGCAGTTTTGTGCACAGATTAGTCAGTGACGTGTCTGAGATCTTTAACAAGACCAGGCCTGTGGCTTCTATCCTCCGATGCCCATGGACATCATGGTAGATTATTTGATTGTGGTCTTGGGCCTGTACTATGTACAGCCACCCTTTTTATTGAATTGTGGTTTTGGGTCGGTTTTATGTCGAGCATACTGGCTCTTACCAATTTTTACTGGTGCACTGTAGAAAGTATCTTGTCTGGCTGCATCACAGCCTGGTATGGCAACTGCTTGGCCCAAGATCGTAATGTCCATCCTTTTCCTAGTGATAAAGGAGAGTATAAGCAATGTGGTTAGAGCTGTAGACCCTCCCCAGCCTCTCTGGAGTCGCCGAGCAAGAAACAAATGAACTGTCTCTTTGGAGGCTTGACTATCAGAGTTCCTGTATAACCCCACTACAGTTACTCCGACTCGTACCGTTGATCGCCTCAGTCTTAGAACGCCTGGTTTATGGCCCAATTTATCAGTCGGTCCTGGGTTTTCATTCGCTCACGTTGATCCTTGCCTTTCCGTGCAGCACCTGCCTTATTAACAACTGGCTCACGCTGAACATTCAAGAACACGAGGCGGGGTTGATGGAGTTGGGGTTCGGGGTGCTATGACCATTTCTAATTGAACAGCACCCAGGGACACCAATGTAGACCGTGGCAAATCGCCTGCAGTCACACACTTCAACCGATAAGTTGCTGAAAGACGTTTAGCCAGGAACTGTGCCATATTGAAACCAACAAGAAACCACACATGTCAGATTCCGATGAAACAGTCACAACTTTATGAATCAAATAGCTAAAGCATGTAAATTCATTTAACATTAACTACAATACTTCTGTCTCTCTGCCCGAGACCTTCCCAGTCACACTTTGTGCACAAACTTGTTTGGTTCTGGCAAAGTTGGCAGGATGTAGAAGTTTCTCTCTCTCTCTCTCTCTCTCTCTACTGTTGTGTTCAGTGATCTTAACTTTGCAATGATTTGACCGAACTGCTGGTGACTTAACTAGAATGATGATTTATTGATGCACATGTGGTAAGGTAACAATCAGAATTCTGTCCAGTCTAAGCTACTGATTGAGTTGCTTAGACTCTCCTGGAACTGCCCTTGTGTGCAACTGTCCTGGTGTAAGCCTTACATCTTTCTGCCTCTAGCCGGATGTCACATGACTGATGGCTGACACCACCTGCTGGTGGGAGGTCGCATTGGTGAGTGTATACAATATTATTCACAGGCATTTCACTACATCTACCTCAGCCAACTTTCTAGGTAGAGTGTCCCTCATTCTTCGGTGTATGTTTCTTGGTTGATAGAATGAAAAAAGAACAGTACAGCACAGGAACGAACAGGCTCTTTGGCCCACCAAGCCTGTACTGGTCATGATACCAACCTTTCCCAAAACCTTCAGCACTTCCTTGTGCCGTATCCCTCTGTACACATCCTATCCATGTGTATGTCAAGATGCCTTTTGAAGCTGTTAATGTGTCTGCTTCCACAACCTCCCCGGCAACACTTTCCAGGCACTCACCCCCAATGCGTCAAAAAAACTGCCTCGCACATCTCCTCTAAAGTTTGCCCCACAGACCTTAAACCTATGCCCCCTGGTGACTGACCCCTCCACATTGGGAAAGTGTGCCTGCCCATCCATTCTATCCATGCCCCTCATAATCTTGTAGACCTCCATCAGGTCATCCCTCAACCTCCGTCTTCCTAATGAAAACAGTCTGAGTCTATTCAGCCTCTCCACATAGCTAACACCAGGCAATATCCTGGTAAACCTCCTCTACACCCTCTCCAAAGCCTCCACATCCTTCTGGTACTGTGGCGACCAGAATTGTGAGCAATATTGCAAGTGTAGCCTGACCAAGGTTCTATTCAACTGTAGCATGACTTGCCAGTTTTTATACTCAATGCCCGCCCAATGAACATGGAACATAGAACAGTACAGCGCAGTACAGGCCCTTCAGCCCTCGATGTTGCGTCAACCTATGAAACCACTCTAAAACCACTCTAAAGCCCATCTACACTATTCCCTTATCATCCATATGTTTATCCAATGACCATTTAAATTTCCTTAATGTTGGCGAGTCCACTACTGTTGCAGGCAGGGCATTCCACGCCCTTACTACTCTCTGAGTAACGAACCTAGCTCTGACATCTGTCCGATATCTATCTCACCTCAATTTAATGAAGGCAAGCATTCCATATGCTTTCTTGACTACCTTGTCCACTTGTGTTGCCACCATCAAAGATCTGTGGAACTGCACGCCCAGATCTCTCTGACTTTCAATGTTCCCAAGAGGTTTACCATTTACTGTATAGTTCCCCTCTTTGTCAGAATGGATGAGAGAGAGAGAGATTCAAGGTCAGTCTCCAGCATATGTACCTCTCTTGTATTTTCCAGAAAGTTCTGTCGTGTCCTCCTATCAGCCCCTAATTGGCTTTGATATCCCCCGGGACTTTGGCCTATCCCTCCGCCCAGCTGTTGTTATGTCTGGAGAGAGGGCTCAGAAACAAATGCCTCCTTTGTCGCTGCTAATATTACGGATGTCTCGTGCCCATTCGGGCTCATTCGTTATGATCTTTCCAGTTTGCACCTGATTGCTGAGGTGCAGTGGGGCTGCGCTCTATCTGCTTTTGTAAATTATGTATTTCAGCAGACTTTGGACAAGTCTGCTTTTAAATCCCATCATCCACCTGCATTGGCCAACTTTTAGATTAAATGTTCTGGCAGCCATTTGGCTACATATGCAACACATCCTCATTTCAATGACCTCTTTAGACCATAAGACTACAAGAGACAGGAGCAGAATTAGGCCACTTGGCCAATCGAGTCTGCTCCGCCATTCAATCATGGCTGATATTTTTCTCATCCCCATTCTCCTGCCTTCTCCCCATTTCCTTTGGGCACTGGATACTGCAAAGGATAAAAGCAAATTACTGCGGATGCTGGAATCTGAAACGAAAGAGAAAATGCTGGAAAATCTCAGCAAGTCTGGCAGCATCTGTAGGGAGAGAAACGAGCTAACGTTTCGAATCCGATGACTCTTTGTCAAAGCTAACAGACAGAGAGTGGGAAATATTTATACTGTGGAGTGAGAATGAAAGATGAGTCATAGCCACAGAAACCCAGGGAAACCGGGTGCTAATGGCCACAGAAACCAAGGGGAAAGAGTGTTAATGGCAGTCCCCAGAGAGGACAAAAGATGTCAAAGGTCAAACAGCAGTGAAATTGACATCAGAGGATGAACTGTAGATGTGGGAGGAGGGGAAGCAAAGAGGAGAAAGGTTAAGGAAAGGTGGATAAGATTGGGGGTGGGGTTTAAATATATATTAAGAAATAAAGAAATGATAAAAGACAGTTAAAATGTAATGAAAACAAATGGGTCGAGGTGGGGTAGAGCTGAAGTTGTTGAATTCGATGTTCAGGCCGGAAGGCTGTGTGCCTAACCGGAAGATGAGATGTTGTTCCTCCAGTTTGCGTTGCGCTTCACTGGAACATTACAGCAGGCCAAGAACAGACATGTGGGCATGGGAGCAGGGTCTTTTGCTAAAATGGCAAGTAACAGGAAGGTCAGGGTCCTGAATGCGCACAGACCGAAGATGCTCAGCAAAGTGATCACCCAGCCTGTGTTTTGTCTCTCCGATATAGAGGAGACCACATTGGGAGCACCGAATGCAGTCGACCAAATTTGAAGAGATGCAAGTCTTAACCTGGAATGAGTGTTTTGGGCCTGGGATGTTAAGCATGGAATAGGTAAAGGGACAGGTTTTACACCTTCTGCGATTGCATGGGAAGGTACCATGGGTGACGGAAGAGGTACTGGATATGGTGGAGGAGTGGACTAGATTATCTCAGAGGGAACGGTCTCTGTGGAATGCTGACAGAGGGTACTGCAAAGGCTTTGGGCCCTGACAATATTCTGGCAATAATACTGATGACATGTGTTCCAGAACTTGTCGCACCCCGAGCCAAGCTGTTCCAGTACAGCTACAACACTGACATCTATCCGGCAATGTGGAAAATTGTCTCGGTATGTCCTGTAAAACAAAATGCAGGACAAATTCAACCGGCCAATTATCGCCCTATCAGTCTATTCTCAATCATCAGAAAAGTTATGAAAATGGTCATAAATAGTGCTAGCAAGCGGCACTTCCTTAGGAATAACCTGCTCACTGACGCTCAGTTTGGGTTCCACAAGGGTCACTCGGCTCCTGATCTCAATACAGCCTTGGTTCAAACATGGACCAAAGAGCTGAACTCCTGAGGTGAGGTGAGAGGAACTGCTCTTGACATCAAGGCAGCATTTGACCGAGTGTGGCATCAAGGAGCCCAAGCTAAACTTGAGTCAATGGGAATCAAGGGGAAAGCTCTCCACTGGTTGGAGTCATACCTGGAACAAATTAAGATGGTTGTGGTGGTTGGAGGTCAGTCATCTCAGTCCCGGGAAATCACTGCAGGAGTTCCTCAGGGTAGAGTCCCAGGCCCAACAATCTTCAGCTGCTTCATTAGTGACCATCCTTGTAACATGAGGTCAGATGTGCGGGTGTTCACTGATGTTTGCACAATGTTCAGCGCCATTCACAACTCCTCAGGCACTGAAGCAGTCAACGTGCAAATTCAACAAGACCAGGACAATATCCAGGCGTAGGCTGCCAAATGGCAAGTAACTATCGTGCCAGACAAGTGCAAGGCAATTCTCCAATAAGAGGAATCAAACCATTGCTCCTTGACATTCAATGGCATTGCCATTACTGAATCCCCAACAACAACATCCTGGGGGTTACACTGACAGGTAACAGATCTGAACTAACCATATAAATACCGGGGTGACAAGAGCAGGTCAGAGGTTGGGAATCCTGCAGCGAGTAATTCACCTCCTGACTTTGTCAAGCCTGTCCACCATCTCCAAGGCACAAGTCAGGAGTGTAATGAAATACTCTACATTTACCTGGATGGGTACATCTGCAGCAAGACTCAAGAAGCTCAACACCATCCAGGACCTAATATTTCTCAGCGTTTTGTTTAATTATTTAATCAGATGTGGGTGTTACTGGCCAGCCCAGCATTTCTTACCAATCCCTAATTGCCCTTGTGAAGGTGGTCTTCTTAAACAGCTGCAGCCCAATGGTGTAAGTACACCCACAGTGCTGTTAGGGATGCAGTCTGGGATTTTGACATCGCAACAGTGATGGAACATCAACTTATTTCCAAGTTAGGATGGTGGGTGGCTTGGATGGTGGTGGTGTTCCCATGGATCTGGTAGTGGTCGTGTGTTTGTAAGGTGCTTTCTGAGGCGCCTTGGTGAGTATGGTGATATAACCACTGTAGTTATGTGTACTTGCAGTAGGGGGATGTATGCCTGTACCTGTAATACAGGTTCCTCCGGTAAGCCCCTGCCGGCTAGCTCCGCCCACAGGGAGCTTGTGTATAAACATGCGTGTGATTCACTCAGACCCTAGTCTACAGTTGCAGATGGAGGAATAGCATTGCACAGCAATAAAGCCTCTATTGTACTACTCTCTAGTCTTTGAGTATAATTGTTAGCGCTACAATTTATTGGTGTGTGATTTTCCGTTCACCTTGGACATCAGAATCAAGCCTGACCGTCTGCAGCTGGATCCGCAGTCGCCTCACGCCAGAAAAGACTTTGTTCACTGGCTGGCAGTCTTTGAGGCCTACATCTCTTCAGCGGACCCTCCCCCGACGGAGGCTCAGAAAAAGCAACTCCTGTACTCCAGACTTAGCTCCAGTGTCTTTCCGCTAATTCGAGATGCGACTGTCTACACCACAGCTATGGAACTGCTCAAGGAGAACTATGCACAGTCGGCGAACACCCTGTTTGCGAGGCATCAACTCTCTACTCACGTCCAGCAGCCGGGTGAGTCGATTGAGGACTTCTGGAGGGCCCTTATATCTCTGGTACGAGACTGCAACTGCCGGGCCCTCACAGCCACGGAACATTCCGATTTACTCATGCGCGATGCCTTCGTTACAGGCATTGTATCGGATACCATCCGGCAACGACTGTTGAAAGGGGCCGCCCCCGACCTCGTGGCCGCAGAGGCCCTGGTGCTTTCCATGATGGCCGCCTCCCGTAGTGCGCGATCTTACTCCGCTAGCCAATCGGCCCACCCGTCCTACCCCTCGTGGACCCCGCAAACGGCCCCCCAAGCCTACCCCTCGTGGACCCCGCAAACGGCCCCCCCAGCAGCCGCCCTCGTGCACTACGCCTGCGCTGCTCGCCGCATTGCGCTCCCTGGGGGTCCCCACTGTTACTTCTGCGGTCAGCAGAAGCACCCCCGCCAGCACTGCCCGGCCCGCACCGCGACCTGCAAAGCTTGTGGCAAGAAAGGCCACTTTGCAGCGGTGTGTCAGTCCCGGACGGTTGCCGCTATCGCGCCCCGGTCCCCTCGCCTCAGCCGCTCGCTCAATGGGCCCCGCCGTCCGCTTCCCCGACCCCATGTGCGATCAGTGGGCGTCGCCATCTTTCGCCGGCCCCGCCATGTGCGTTCCATGGGCGCCGCCATTTTGCCCCGACCTCACAACGTGCGATCCATGGGCGCCGCCATTTTACCCACAGGTACTCCAGACGCCGCCATTTTGTCCTCCCGGGACGGGGCCACGGGACACGGGTCGCTACCGCTCCTCGCCGTACTCATCTGACTCGACCGCCGATTGCCTGCTACTCGCCTCCGTTACGCTCGACCAGCCGCGTCCTCGCAACCTGGCACACTCTTCCACATCGGTGCTGGTCAACGGCCACGTGACCGCGTGCCTCATCGACTCCGGGAGCACCGAGAGCTTCGTCCACCCGGACACGGTAAGGCGCTATTCCCTTGCTGTCTATCCCCCCAACCGGCAGATCTCCCTTGCCTCCGGTTCCCACTCTGTCCCGATCCGGGGTTCCTACCTGGTTAAACTTACTGTACAGGGCATGGAATTCGACCGTTTCCGTCTGTACATTCTCCCCAACCTCTGCGCGTCACTCTTACTAGGCCTGGATTTCCAGTGCAATCTCCAGAGCCTCACCCTCAAATTCGGCGGACCCCTACCTCCCCTCACCGTTTGTGGCTTCGCGACCCTCAAGGTCGAGCCTCCCTCACTCTTTGCCAATCTGACCGCAGACTGCAAGCCCGTTGCCACCAGGAGCAGACGGTAAAGCACCCAGGACAAGGCCTTCATCAGGTCCGAAGTCCAGCGGCTGCTTCGGGAGGGTATCATCGAGGCCAGCAACAGGCCTTGGAGAGCCCAGATGGTAGTGGTTAAGACCGGGGAGAAGCACAGGATGGTCGTGGACTACAGCCAGACCATCAACCGGTACACGCAGCTCGACGCGTACCCCCTCCCCCGCATTTCTGATATGGTCAATCAGATTGCACAGTACCGGGTCTTCTCTACTATTGACCTGAAATCCGCCTACCACCAGCTCCCCATCTGTAAATCGGACCGTCCCTACACTGCCTTCGAGGCAAACGGTCGCCTGTACCAATTTCTTAGGGTTCCCTTCGGCGTCACGAATGGAGTCTCGGTATTTCAACGAGAAATGGACCGAATGGTTGACCAGTACGGACTGCAGGCCACCTACTCGACAATGTCACCATCTGCAGCCACGACCAGCAGGACCATGATGCCATCCTTTCTAAATTCCTTCACACCGCATCGCTCCTTAATCTCATGTACAACAAGGAGAAGTGCGTGTTCCGCGCAGACCGCTTAGCCATCCTCGGCTACATAGTCCAAAACGGACTACTGGGGCCCGATCCCGACCGCATGCGCCCCCTCATGGAGCTCCCAATCCCCCACTGCCCCAAGGCCCTCAAACGCTGCCTTGGGTTCTTTTCTTATTACGCCCAGTGGGTTCCACAATTCGCAGACAAGCCCCGCCCACTTATCCAGTCCACACATTTTCCCCTCTCGGCCGAGGCACAACAGGCCTTCGCCCGCATTCGATCTGGCATAGCCAGGGCAGGGATGCACGCAGTAGACGAGACACTGCCTTTCCAAGTAGAAAGCGATGCTTCAGATGTCGCACTTGCCGCCACGCTGAATCAGGCAGGCAGACCCGTGGCATTCTTTTCACGCACCCTCCACGTCTCCGAAATTCGGCATTCCTCTGTTGAAAAGGAGGCCCAGGCAATCGTTGAAGCGGTGCGGCACTGGAGGCATTACCTGGCCGGCAGGAGATTCACTCTCCTCACTGACCAACGGTCGGTAGCCTTCATGTTCAACAACACGCAGCGGGGCAAGATCAAGAATGACAAAATCTTGCGGTGGAGAATCAAGCTCTCCACCTTCAACTACGAGATCTTGTATCGCCCCGGCAAGCTCAACGAGCCTCCAGACGCCCTCTCCCGAGGTACATGTGCCAGCGCACAAGTGAACCAGCTCCATGCCTTGCACGAGAGCCTTTGCCATCCGTGAGTCACTCGCTTGTGCCATCCAAAGCCCGCAATCTGCCCTACTCCGTCGAGGAAGTACGGACAGTCACCAGAGACTGCCAGATCTGTGCCGAGTGCAAGCCGCACTTCTACCGGCCAGATCGCGCGTGCCTGGCGAAAGCGTCCCGCCCCTTTGATCGCCTCAACGTGAACTTGAAAGGGCCCCTTCACTCCACCGACCGCAACACCTACATCCTTAGTGTGGTCGATGAATTTTCTAGGTTCCCCTTCGCCATCCCATGCCCGGATATGACGTCTGCCTCCGTCATCAAGGCCCTGGATTCCATTTTCCCCCTGTTCCGTTTCCCCGACTACATCCACAGTGACGGGGGATCATCGTTCATGAGCGATGAGCTGCGTCATTTCCTGCTCAGCAGAGGTATCTCCTCCAGCAGGACGACCAGCTACAACCCCCGGGGAAACGGGCAGGTAGAGAGGGAGAATGGGACGGTATGGAGGGCCGTCCAGCTGAACTATTCCTTTACTGCCTTCATCTCCATGCTCATTTTCCTGGGCTGGAGTGCTCCCCCATTCAACAGGTCCACGTCCCATGAGGAGAGGATGGGGTGAAGACCTCCCTGGCCCTCCGGGCATACCAGACCCTCTCCGCCACCGTCTGTACTCCATCCTCAGCCTACTCCCCGGGTCCTCCCTAAGCTCGCCATCCAGCCCTTCTTGGTCTGGCTCCTCCTCGTCCTTCTCCTCTGACAAGGCTGCATATTCCTACCCCCCACCTCCAGCACGTAGCACTGCTGCTGTGCCAGGCTGTGAAGGGCACAGCAGACCATCGCAAAGCTGATGACCCTTCGGGGAGTACTGCAGAGCACCACCAGAGCGGTCGTGGCATCGGACCCGCATTTTTAGCAGTCCGATGTACCCCTCAATGACAGCCCAAGGGCCACATGGGCTTTGTTATATTGGGGCTCCGCATCAGTCACCGGCTTCCACACTGGCATCATTAGTCAGGACATAAGTGGGTACCCATTATCCTCCAAAAGCCAACCGATCATCCTTGGGTTTCCATAGACGCTGGGGATCTCAGACTGCCACAGGATGTAGCAGTTGTGCATTCGGGGAAGTGTGCACACACGTGCATGATCTTGAGGTGGTGGTCGCACACAGGTTGGACATTCAGTGGAAACCCTCCCTGCCCAGTGCGCACAAGTGCGAACCACTGTGCTACATCTCCAATAAGAGGGAATCAAACCACGGTGCAGCTACCGTTTCCACTGGGTAATTTGGTTTCCTCCCACAGTCCAAATATGTGCAGGTTAGGTGGATTAGCCTTGCTAAATTGTCTTTAAGTGTCCAAAGGTTAGGTGGGTTGTGGGGTTTGGGTGGGGGCGTGGCCCTGGGTAGGGTGCTCTTTCAGAGTGTCAGTCCAGAGTTGATGGGCCAAGTGGCTTTCTTCTCCACTTGTTCAGAAATTAGCCTTTTTTTTCAATACTAAATTACTGTTTAAATGCCTGTCCCCTCAAAGGGCCTCTCAAGCTGGCCTCATAGAATTTACAGTGCAGAAAGAGGCCATTCGGCTCATCCAGTCTGCACTAGCCCTTACAAAGAGCACCCTACTGAACCCCACCTATCTACCCTATCCCCATTACCCAGTAACCCCATTTAACATTTTTTGGACACAAGGGGGAATTTATCATGGCCAATCCATCTAACCCGCACGTCTTTGGACTGTGGGAGGAAACCGGAGCACCCGGAGGAAACCCACGCAGACACGGGGGAGAACATGCAGACTCCGCACAGACAGTGACCCAAGCCGGGAATCGAACCTGGTACTCTGGAGCTGTGAAGTAACTATGCTAACCACTATGCTACCTGCCCTCAATAGGCATCCCATGCTGGCCTACCCTCAATGGGTATTCCCAAACTGGCCTGCCCTCAATGGGTATTCCCAAACTGGCCTGCCCTCAATGGGTATTCCCAAACTGGCCTGCCCTCAATGGGTATTCCCAAACTGGCCTGCCCTCAATGGGATTCCCAAGCTGGCCTGTCATCAATGGTCATTCCCAAGCTGGCCTGTCATCAATGGTCATTCCCAAGCTAGCCTTCCCTCAATGGGATTCCCAAGCTGCCCTGCCCTCAATGGAGTTCCCAAGCTGGCCTTCCCTCAATGGACATTCCCAAGCTGGCCTTCCCTCAATGGGCATTCCCAAGCTGGCCTTCCCTCAATGGGCGTTCCCAAGCTGGCCTGTCCCCTCAATGGGCGTCCCCAAGCTGGCCTGTCCCCTCAATGGCCATTCCCAAGCTGGCCTGTCTCATCAATGGTCATTCCCAAGCTGGCCTGTCCCCTCAATGGTCATTCCCAAGCTGGCCTTCCCTCAATGGAGTTCCCAAGCTGGCCTGTCCCCTCAATAGGCATTCCCAAGCTGGCCTTCCCTCAATGGAGTTCCCAAGCTGGCCTTCCCTCAATGGAGTTCCCAAGCTGGCCTGCCCCCTCAATGGAGTTCCCAAGCTGGCCTGTCCCCTCAATGGGCATTCCCAAGCTGGCCTTCCCTCAATGGAGTTCCCAAGCTGGCCTGCCTCCTCAATGGGCGTTCCCAAGCTGGCTGTGTCATAAGGGGTTGGGTCTGCACTCCTGCACTGCGCTGGAGCCTGCGCAGGCCGGGATGCTGGAGGCCCGAAGCTGATGCAGAGAAAGGAAGGGAAAATGCTGGA